>NC_051118.1:2878390-2963390 GCF_014839805.1 Manduca sexta | reverse complement strand
AAAAAGAAGAACTTGTACGTTCGTGAAATGACTTAATTCTATCTTCTCTAGTCTCTCTTACTATTTCTTAGAATTCACTTAATTTTTCTTTGTCTTACTTACCTGAGATTTTAAAGATTTGTAAATAAGTCATAGCAGTTTTTTGTTAAATTATTCACTATTAAATGGCAATAAGTTTTGATAATAACATAATCTTGTGAAGACATACATAGCTACTGTTTTAGACTTGTAAAGAATGTCCATTCGATTTAAATTATTTTTGGATTCATAATCTACACTCCCTAATAGTAAACGAAAAGATAATTGTGAAAAAAACATTAAAGAATTTCATACTTGTCACAGAAATGACAAATTTATTTATTATTAAAAAGAAAACATTTATTGGGGCTCCTTTTTTAAATATGTAATAAAAAAAATAATAGTAATGTTTTTGATAATAAACTCATTATAAACAGGGTTATAAGAACAGTTTTAAAAAAGGCCCTGTTTAGTTTTCCTTGATATATCCATGAGTGCAAGTATTTTCACGAAATTAACAGATTTTACTGACATGAATATAAAAATAATTTAATAACCACGACTATATTAAATGTTTTGTTTTGACATTTTGCTGAATTCGTAGCTTTAAATATGTATTAATATTAGTATAATTAGTGAACACGATATTTTTAATGTTGAATCGTTGTACAGTACAATATTTTTTGTAGCTTTCCATTATTGTGTAAAGTTTAGTGTTTCGCAAGCGTTGGACGCTCGAAACCCTTCTACAGTCTTCATTAGCTTCTTCCAAATACTAGAACTTGTATACTTAGAGTAGTTTTTCTAGCGCTTAAATCGATCAAAGCGCTTATTCGCGAGCATTTGGCGTGTTTAATGTTAAAAGTGCTAAATAATCGACATGTAAACCAAAGTTGTAGTAGGTTTTTGACTTAAATACCTATTGTTTTGCTAATGTTATGGTACATATACCTCTATTATACGACTAAATTTAATATTCATTATTATAGTTATAAATGCCCGTTCACATTGACACTCGGAAAACAGGAAACTTAGCCTGTGTCTTGAGCTATGTGGTTCATCGTTACATATTATAAAACAAAGACCCTCGCCGCGTCTGTCTGAATTTGATAACCTCAAAAACTCCCGAACGGATTTTGATTTAGTATGGAGACAATTTGAGACCCTGGGAAGGAGATAGGCTATTTTATTATTCAAGAAAAACTCATTTTCGTATGTAAAGCTGCAAGTATAAGCTAGTAAAAATTGCACATAAAAAAGTAAATTCGAAATTGTGTAACGTATTTTTTCTATGTTTACATCAATTGCATATATAGGCGTAGTTATAGTTAGGTGGGCACCACAAAATCAAGACATTTTTTACTTCTATGACATATGCCTTCCCCGAAAAACTATACGTCAATGTGCAAATATCGTCATAAAAAAAATATTAAAATCGGTTCATTCGTTTATAAAATATAATGCCACACACACTCAAATGCGCATACACAGATACTCATGACATATGTCATATCTACACAGATACACGGATACACCGATAGACACGTAAAACTTATAATACCTCTTTCTGTGCAAGGGGTTAAACACTAGTCGAATGTGAACGGGCGCGAGGTGATGCTAGTACTTTATACAGGGTGCGTGAATATGTTGTAAAGGTCAATTGTGACTACACCAGTTGAAACGTGAACACAATTAGTATTTATATTGTATATTGTTCACATTGTAGATTATCGTCGACTGTTATTGATGCTATATCTTATTAATGGGTAGTTAGGGTTTAAATTGCCACCACAGTGGTATATAGTATGAAATGATATTTTAAATATAAAAAAATAATTACAATCACGATATTTCTTCTAATCATAATATCTACAATTTTTTTTTTGTAATCAATAATTATGTGATTGTATTAGCATTTTGTATGGTAATCACAAGCCATGCGCCTATGCACTAAATTTAAATTTTGTACGCCTAAAAAGCAAAACATGTAGATACTTTTTAAAACTTAAGATCTTGTACAAATTTATTGTCACTCATGTTTTACAAAATAAATATCTATATCTTCATGATGTGTGGCTGTTTCGACTCTTAACCGATCGGTTATGTTGCCATACGGCAGTTTTTAACTGATCCTAACCGCTACGACGGAACTATAGCGAAAATGGACCAATCAGAATTGAGGTTATTTGACGTGCGTATAAGTGACATATTTTGATTGGTTTATTGTAGTTATTGATCTGCAGTTAGGGATCGGGGCGTGTATTGAAGTCTGCTGGAGTGGTTGCATTAAAATACGTAATTCGATTTTATAATTTTTTAACTTCACAAATATATTATTGCAATTTTTTTTTACTTTTTGGCAATTGTAAATATTTACCGTCCAACACAGGTAGACTGTACTTTTTTTTATAAAATTACTATATTTTTGTCGGTTACTAATTTTATATTTTGTCTAAAAACATTTGAGTAGTAGAAGAAAATAAAAAAATAAAAATTAACATTTAAAAATAAGATATAGCTTCAGCAACACGTCAACTCATTCCCTTCGTATATTTAGTGTTAGAAAATATAACTTGTATATGTAGCGAAATAATTTTATTGTTACTCGTTATTTTATAATCGTTAGAATTAAGCAGTTACATTAATTTATTCATCGCGCACTTTAAATTATTTACCACTTTGTTGATTTTGTTTTTATTTTTAGATTTCATGACGTTTCCTTGTATTTTTTCTAGGTATTGTAAAAACGGCAATGTACTTAAATTAATTAATTTATACAGATCCAACGAAGCTTTATTGGTGTTAGTGTATCTTGTTTCTCTATAAGGGCGCCAGTCAATAAGTAGAACGGGGAATAAAAAACAGGAATTGTATTTGCAGTTGTTCTTAGTTGCGTAAATCGAAGTACTGTTCACAAAAAATAATCTTTAAAACCTTATGAATGAACAAGAATTGCTAAATTAATCATCGGAATATATATTTCGAGTTTAGACACTTCCCCTCGCTCCCCTACAGGCGCTCATTATCTACATTTCATAAGAAAATACTACACCAATTTCAATATCAAAGATTTTTATTTGCTCAACTAGGAAATTATTGAATGCGTTCTAACTTGTTTCTTTTTCGATACGTAATTTGTCTTGTTTTAAAGTTTAATTATAATTAGGGCATTTTTTTAAATATAAAAGTAATATTACGAAAAAAATTACAGTTTTTTTTTTTTAATTAGTTAAATTGTTTCACATTAATTATAATTTATTCGATGGTAAATTTTTATTTATTGAAAAATGGCCCTAATAAGAGGTAATTTGACGGCCCCCAAGAACAAAATCTTATCTGCAAAATATCAACTCAGTATTAAGGTTTTAATTTCAGTGACAATATAAATATCAATTACTTATTTCAAAACTATTGATTGTTATCAAAAAATAATTTATTTCATATTTTGAGGTGACTAATTGATTTTTATATTTTCACTTAACCTAAAACCGTCATACTGCAACTAGACATTTTGCAAATGAGATTTTGTTCTTGAGACTGTTGCGTTGTTTGTCAAAGGTGCTATCGCGTCTTGTCATCAATTTTGACCATTATTGGACCATTCTGGATTGTAACTAGATGGGTTTTAGTTTAGTTTTAAGTGAGACTGTTTATAATCTGTAGTCGGCATTATGTTAAAAGACTTTTGCACACGCTGTAAGAGCGAAATTTATTTAGAATATTTTTTGGAAAAAAAGATTTTTTTGAAGTTCATACATTAACGTTGGGGTTAAATTAGAGCCGTGGTTTTAGAAAGTATGTAATAATTTAAACTGAATTTAAAGACACTTTCTAAAAGCAAAGGGTCAAATTTGACCATCGGTTCAATAAATAATTAAGTCAAGGCGCAATGTATGAAAAAACTTAGCAATTACTAGGGTCGTAGCTATGACACCTTCCTACAATCGTTAACGCTAACAGAAACAGAAAGATGTATGGGAGTGACATCCTAACGATAAGATTATCGCTACGATATGTCATTCTCATCCACATCGTTAGCGTTTACGATTGTAGAATGAGATTTTGGAAACAGTCCCAGATCTTTTAATATTTCAAATAGAATTCGCTCTTACTGCTATATCGTTTTTTTGTTGTAGAAAATAGCGTTATAGAATAGCAGTTTACACCATATTGTCTTAGCTCAATTTAATCCATATACATAAGTTATAATGTAGATTGTACGGAAAATATAAGTTATATGGCGGAGTGTATGCTAAGGTGCCACGCAGCGTAACACAACAGAGATTTTAAATAAGCTTGGGTTATATTACTGCTGTTTATTTGTAGCCATGACGCTTGCTGTCAAGCATATTCGTATGGCTATGTAATTAATAAAAAATGATGATTGTTTTGCCTCCACGCTTATGAGTTAGCGTCCCTCCCTCTGGAATCGACAAATAAAATACGGACGTTCATATAGAACTTCTTGTCCCACCTTCTATGGGTGTTGTACCTGGACATACATGTTAACAAACTAGTGACCGTCCAGTGGTCGAAATTAATATATTTGTAACGCATATAAAAAATATCTTTCTGTATTCTATATGAATTTTTATTACGGAAAATCTCATTCTCCTGTGTGCGTGTAATGTGCTTACAGAGGGGTACTTCACGTATTTATATATAGATTGTATTCTGCGCTGCTATGTCCTGCCTTTTCGGTACTTTAACATACGCTCAGCCAGTTTCATTCTTTCCTATATACTATTTATTTTTCTCTTTTTTCTGTGTCTTTTCAGTAAAACTCTATCTTACTCTTTGAATATTTCTATTTATGACACTTTTGACACCTGCGGCTATCTTCTGGACTTATTATACTTTAATATGAAAAACTGTTTAGTTTTTCAAATTATAAATCCTTTATAAAAACATAGGAAATATAAATACGTTTATATTATAAAACTAACATTACGAATTTAATTTTATGATGGAAGAATTCGTCAGTTATAAATGTCATTTTGGTTTTTTTCTTTTTTTTTACTAGCATGCCAAAGTGACCCCCTGCACCAGGGGCCTTATTCTCTATCCCGCACGTTATTTTAAAAATGCGTAACAAACACGTAACACAACGCGTCTTGTTTAGGACTATAGAAATTTGGCTTACAGGGCCCTTATTCTGTATGATAGTGTAAACGCGTAACGCGGCCGTGTCATGTTATCTTCGAGAAATGTGTGTGGAATGGTATTCTGTAAGCCAAATTCCTATAGTCCTAAACATGATGCGTTGTGTTACGTGCTTGTTACGCACTGTTAAAATAACGTGCGGGATAGAGAATAAGGCCCCAGAATACCATTTCACGTACATTTCTCGAAGATAACATGACACGGCCGCGTTACGCGTTTACACTATCATACAGAATAAGGGCCCTGATGGTAAGTGGAGTTTGGTCTAATAGAATGTTGACTGATGAGAGATGATTAACCCTCGACAGTTGGCACCGTTATTGAAACTGTTGCTCATGTTTACTTATCTATGGAAAACTTCGCGTAGAATATCACTCCTTTACCACCTATGTTATAAAGTTGGTTTTATCGTGGCACAATAACACTTGCGCGGTTTACGCGCGGTTACCGAATGAATCCCACTAATTATTACCAAAGCTAATGTAAATGGTTACGGACTCTTCGATTATCGACTCGCATAAGTTTATGAGAATTAAAATTGTTTTTTGTTTTACAAAATTTAGTTTTCGAGAAGATAATACTTGTGTAATTTTAAAGTAAGGTTTTCTAGAGCTGCAGTTGTCAAAAGTGTCTCCACTATACCCTAGTTTTAACCTTAGCGCCAAATTGTAACCAAAAATTGATGTATTTTTATAATGTTTGGAGATGTTGCATTATGTTCGCTGTTTATTTCACGTCGCGTTCTCCGTCCTTGACTGTGTATGGATTTTTGTTGTAAACCATTGTGATGAATAAAATGTTTAAACTATATGTGGTTTTATTATTAAAAGCTTGGTAATTGCTATTAATTACCTAAAACTTGTTTAGGGTAGGAAAAAACATGAAATAATAATTTGGCCAAATTATTATTTATTTTATAGTGTCAGGGGCCTTATTCTCTATGCCACACGTTATTTTGACAGAGCGTAACAAGCACGTAACGCAACGCATCACGATAAAGACAATAGAAATTGGCATACAGAATACCATTTCACGCAAATTTCACGAAGATAACGCGGCATGGTCGCGTTACGCGTTTACAGTGACATACAGAATGCCCCTGATGTGAGTAACATTTAGTTCAAAAGGAGTATAATCAGCTGTATATTTCCTTTACGTGGACAGATGTGTCTGCCTACCCTTTGGCAATATCGAGTGTAACCTCATAGTTTGGAGTATGGATGAGTCGTTTGATTTGGTGGTATAAATAGTTTTATATAAGTAATAATTAAAGATCTGGTCATCTGATAACTCCCGATAAATATTTTTATCTCCTCTTACCTATTAGCCCGATCTGATCACTTGTTTACCTTGTGCTTGGACATTCATTATTCATTTTATGGACGCACCTCTGAATTTTCTAAAGTCGTGTGTATTCTTTGTGACCTATCGCTTGTTTTAACGATGAAGGGAAATATAGTGAGGAAACCTGAATATCTGAGACGCTCTGTTAAGTTCTATTTGGAGAATATGTGAAGTCGGCAATAGGCCGGGGTAGTGGTCCAAAGCCTCGTTCCTCTCAGTAGTAGAAGCTCGTGTCCAGAAGTCGGACAGTATGATATAAAATAATGCAAAGCTGATATAATTATAATCATTATTCTTTAAATTGTTTTGACATACCATATGCGTGGCTATGTTCGCCTACGTGATAAATATTTTAATTTTTAACTGATCACAGCTTGTCATGGGCATTAACTATTTCATTCCAGGTATTAAATAAAACATAAATTAATTATCATATATTTATTTGAAGGCGAGTTATCAACACATATGTACACAATGAGCCCTCACACAATACTGACCAAACTACTGACTGAAAATCACTATCTCCAACTCTATTCTTCACTGATAAGCCTATTTCACAATTTTCTCATCAACCTGTCAAACTTTTTTCTCCAAATGCGACTGTCAATCAGCAAAAACTTGATCAGTATTTATCCAGGAGCTAAACATACGCATATCACAATGTAACTAACGTTTGTACAGATTTAATATCACATACAGCGAAATAATATCGTTTTAAAGCTATCGCCGGACGCACCAACACCGCACGAGGGTTACATACGATTTTCCTGCAAATTGATTGTAGAACTATTGCAGTTCTTCACCATCATATTAACAAAAGTTTTACAATTTTTTTATATCTACTCTTTTCATTTTGATATTTAACGGCAGAGAAATGAGACAAATCATTTTTAAACTATGAGTATTGGTATTTTATTAAAAATTAAATACTTAAAGTAGGGCTGTATAAAAAAAAATCTGTATGTTGTATGCGAAAATATTTTACAATAAAAATGTATATTATGCTCATAAATTATAAAATAAAAATATATTTAATGAGTATTTTAGATCAATCCATTATTCACAGAACAAAAAATCAATAAAGCAGTAATTTTTGAATACTGATAATGCTTCACAATATTTTAAACTCTGCCACACACAATATAGGGTAACAATCGATGCAACACTCACATAGTGATTTGCAAATGTCATTATATTTAATTATAATATAGCGTAAAAAATATAGCGAATGTATTTACTTTTTCTAAGGGTAATTGTGACGGCTAAAAAAGCTGGGATATGAATGCTAAGATGATGAATTTCAACAAAAACTGGCACATAAATCCATCATTAGACGAATGTGTACGTTTTTATCAATAACTGCCTTATTCAGAGGCTCATTGGCAGCGTTTCGATCTTTACGATCATATATATGCATCTATTTGTTTTTGGATTCCACTTTTAAACCTTAACGTTATTAGAATACTTTAATTGTGTTAATGTAAAAAGTTATTTGTTAACGTTAAACCATCCAATGTTAATAGTTAATATGTAACTACCAATAACAATTATAAAGGGAGAAAATGATTAAATATGCCGTTACATATCACATTATATTTTTATAGATACCAATTTTTTTTGGTAAACCTCACGAACACCTTTCATTATAACTCTTGAAAAAGCTCAAAAATAAATTATTTTGTTGACGTGATACAGAAAAAAATATTATATAAAACATAATTATATATTTTTATAAATAATTGTATTAAACTAAATAGACCAAAGAGATAAAAATATTGTATAAATTTTTCACGGCATATTTAAACACATGTTCCATTGGCTAGCCGGCAAATGTATATAACGAAATATACATGACAAACGTTTTGTGCGAGTCAAGCTATACGCATTCTATTCACTAGGACAATTTATACAAGGTGGTATGCAGTGTAAAATATTTTAATGATTGTTTGATTACTGCGTTAGTGGCGTAGTTGTATTTCGGTGTGTTTGTAGTTTTGAAGTCCCGGTTTTTATATGGCGATAGGCTCGACCCATCAGAGTATGAGACGAAATATACAAGGCGAAAAATTAATACATTAGTTGCGCCTTTGCCTACCCCATCGGGGAAAAAAGCGTGAATATGTTTGTAAAAATAATAATTACATATTTAATTATAATGTACAGTCAGCCATAAAGTAAGTGAACACATTAAATACTTCAAAACACTGCTAGTTATTAATTTCAATAATATATCTTAATATAAAATAAAGTTTATATTATAAAAAATATTGTACTAAAGAAAATCGATTATTGAAACGGACAGAAAATATTGAACGCGATTAGCAATTTTGTATTTATTCATCTACTTATGCGGCTGACAGCACATTTGTGAGTATCGCAGCTATATATTCCTTTTGTAGTTACCTCATTGCCTGTGCCATTGAAACTCATTACAAAGCCTATTTACACCCCTTTTTTATAATGAATACTTTACCTCTAATTGATTTTACATTAAAAAATTTTACACAATTACAACACCCGCTATATTTCTAAAATTTATAACAATTTCGAATGAGAGTCGGTTACAAATTACGTCAACAGTCGACATCTGAATGATTAAGTTGAATATATCTACATGATCTTGAGATTAAAAGTGGGAACTGAGAATGATAGTCATAAATTTTCGACGTAACGAACATTTTTCTAATCAAAGTTTGCGTAAATTATCCTCAAATGGAAAATAACTTCACAATAATATGGTATGGTGAATATATCTGCACCGTTTCACGTTTAAAAAGGTTTATGTAAGGACAAAAAATATGACCTATATTTCGACTTTTTTCCAAATAAAATTGGCGTTAGTCTCAAATAGAAAAAACCTTGAAAACAGTGTAAACAACAAGTGTCATCTGTGCCAGCGAAACCTATTCGACACATGAGATCCATTCAAACTTTCCTTTACGTAATTCGTGTCCGACCCTCTCACAATGTACAATGCCGAGTCGACATGTAAATAAAATTTCAAAACACACAACAGGATCAACAAACGCATTGGAAGACTTAAATAATAATTACGTACACCATCATGTATAATGCGAAATAATTTAAATTGCATACAAAAACAACAGAGTTGCCATTTATTAATATTTTTTAGCCAAAGTTGCCGTCGTTAAAAATCAGTGGATTGCGAAATAATTATACAAACAAAATGTGTGGGATATTATTTAAATGAATATTTATATATTATAAAATTAGAGAGCAAGATTATTATTTTTTTATGAGTAAAACTATATTAACTTATATGTACACTTGGCGGGTTATGTACAGTCATCAAAACAATTTTCTTTTTCGAATTGATTTTTTATATTACTCGAAATTTCACTGGGATTGGGCGGACGATCAGGAAGGTCCAGGTATACATATAATAACGGTCACTATATATTCGTCATATTCGTGTTCCTTTATATTCGTCTGTTGAAAAGCTAATTGCATTAGTATTTTTTTAAAAAAAGTTCAAGACGCAAAACCTTTCGCTATTTTCAAATACGAATACAATTAAATATTGAAATAAACAGAAACGCTTGAATCAGGTGTCTTCCGCCATCGTATCGATTTGTAAAATTCACAAAGGTCGAACTGTTTATTTGCTTATTTAATAGAATTTTTCTACTGATTTTTTTTTTTTATTTTTATTAGGTATTTTTTTATTCATGATGACTGTGCACACAAAATGGCTGATATATACAAAAATAATATGTCGTAACTTAAAATAATACTGCAGTATCAAAATTAATATAAAATGCACATTTATACTTATATTAAACGTGTGCGAGTGTGAAAAATCATATTTGTTAAAAACATTCCGTACAATTCGTTAAACTTTTAAGTAAAAATATTGATAGCAATCGATAATATAGTTATTATTGGGCATTATAACCATCAAGAAAGTGGCTTGTACGTCTCATACTTTTATTCAATAAAACGCCGGAGTATTGTATTTCTAGTCTCGATTTTTCGAGACGAAAAATTCCGAGTTCGGTCTGAGATATCGAGAAACAAAATGACTATGGTGTTTGTGGCATACTTATGGGCAAGGATATGTGAAACTAAGCTAAAAAATCGTTTGATATACTTATAGTTGTCGAAATTAGGTTTTTTTCACTAATTAAATATTGACATAAACAAAAATCTTTGTTATAGTTATAAAAATATGTTTAATAAACGTATTATTCTGTTATTACTAAAATATCGACAAGTCCATAAAAGCAAAAAAAACTATCTAAAAATTACTACTTTGACGATATAAAATGAAACTTATTATAAATGTAAAATCACATATTCAATTAATACAGTTGACAAAAAAACGAATCAGGCGGAATCCTTCCAAAATCCGTCTATTTTCATTATAATAGAACAATTTATGTTTTATTTTTTTATCTGTAATCAGCCTTTGGCTTTTACAGATTGGATGTTGAGCTTTTAGGTTTGTAGCAATATGGTAATGAGTCAAATTTGTACAAAATAAAAAGCCGCCTGTCTCTGTCATAAGTCCTTTGCTTAACAAATTATATCGCGGTATTAAATATCACAGCGTGATGTATCAAACATGGCACACATTTGTACTTTACATACCGAAATTGAGACGAGAACTTGTTTAACTGATATTCTTAGTAAAAAAAAAAACTTAGTGATGCTCGCGGCGTCGCTCGTATGAAATGCATTTTTCGCTACAAAAAGTTCCTAAAACACCGTACGACCCCAGCGCTATGTATTTAAATATTTTTGTCAATGGTGCAAATTATCTGGATGAAAGGTAGCCTGTGTGTTAATCTATGACATTTTCTACCCGTGTCTCTATTTTCATTCAAATTCGTTCAGTTGTTTTTGCGTTTACTCATAGCAAACATCCGAACATTTTTAAAAATATTCGCATTAGTAAGATAAAACAACGCAAGATAGTTAAAACGGTTTACAAAAAAGATGAAAACATTACAATATGCATATGTTATTTTTATAACTTGATTACTATCTTTGGATCAATAGATCAATATTATAACGACAGACAATAAAGCAAAATGAATTTTATTCACTCCTGTTATTTTTTTTAATGCACGAAATATTCTTAAAATAATAAAGATTTTTCACAACTCGTACAACAATCAGATCTATTATTCTAGAATATATTAAATATAATTTATATAGGCAAGTGATTTTAGGCATTCTGTCTAACTACAGTATAACTTGTTCACTGGAGTTTTTAATGTGGCAACACTTAATAATTCTGCTCTGGATATTTATATTTTAAGCCAAATAATTAGTTACTGTTAAAATAGGTCGACGGATATTGGAACAAATATGGAGATCTTTAACATTACTTATTTACTATTAATATCTATTTATTAATCTATTATTGCTTTTTATTGCTAAGTTACTCTATTAGTTATTCTATTTTCATTTTGCTGTGGATTTATTGTATCTGCATTAGTTACTTTTGAACTTTAGTGTAGACATTTTTAAGTTCCTTACATTTTATTATTATGCTTTCGAGGAATCAGATAAGTAAAACTCAAGTTGAAAAGAATAAAAAAAAATCTCAACCATTCCATTATCTTGCAAATTGCAAAAATCAAGTGCCCGATTTTTATTAAAACTGACAACTGAAAATAGTCTCGTTTCTCTGTCGCACCAGCATTCCATAGAGCAATTGATAACAATAAAAAAATCTCAACCTGATATTTCTTAAAACTGACACCCCCAAATACTCATGTTTCTCTGTCGCACCAGCATTCCAAAAACCAAGTCTTCAGTCAAACCTAGAGATGGCCACATTATAAACTCCAGTGCAGTTTATTATCGTTTCACTTAATGCTAGTAATTTTTTTTTCTAACAACCTACACATCTACATCTCAACAAACTTAGTTTAATGTTATAAGCGTTATACTAGCTTTTGCTCGTAGTTCGTCTTGAAATCAGTGGAATGGTAGTATATTTGAGAAATTACGAAAGCATTACAGATGATTTTTTTAATAAAAGCTATCAACGTCTTTAGACGTAAGCTAGATGTTAACGACGTTATTAGACGTCAGAACTTTCTCGTTGATTAAATCTGTAGTTCGACGATATTCTTCCATTATACTGTCTATAATACCACGAATTCCACTTTTTAAACCAATCGAGATTTATGTATAGTACCGCCAATAGATTTTAAAGAGTTTGTGCTTAAGAATATTTAAAAGGGAAGATAGGGGAGGGAGAATGTCAAATATTAAGTAAATGGTTTGTATTAAGAGCTATATTAGGATAAAAATCCTAATAAGTATGGACTCTACGCACCATTAAAATTGACATTGTACTATTTCTATTTGAATTCATGTGTATTAAAAGACGTCCAAAGACGTCCTGTTAGACCTATTTTATTTTCCTATTTCCCTTTCATTTTTGGAGATTTGAACAAATTTAATTTTTAGCATTATGCTTTAATATTATGATATTTTTTATGAGAATGCAATGATTACTTTTTATTGTTTTGATCGCTTTATACTTTTTAATTAAACCTTATTCGACGAAATATTTCTTACGATTCACTAGGCAATGTACTTATATTATGCGTGTAGGCAAATATTTTATTATCGACTAGTTTTGTGATTGGGAACTCAAAATGACGACTCTTTGTCGTGCGATTTTTAATCGCACTGCCACATAAACTTTCGATAGAAATCCCTAGACTAACTTCAACACAGGGCATTTTTATAAAATTCTAACTTACCAAATGTAAGGTAAGTATATGCACGAATTTTAATAAAGCAATTTGATAGACAATCCACTTTTATAATTGAAATGCCTGAACGTTATTGTCCTATGAAGACATTTGATTACTTCAAATGTAAGGACGTGCGATTAGGTACCGTTGGCTCTTTTTATTCATTCAACATTTGTTGATGTAATATATGTTTCAAATTCGTGCGACAAAAAGTCGCACCAATCCCATAACTTTGTGAAAATAACGCTACTCCTCGGAATGTACTGATCATGTACTATTGTTACTAAAGCAATTCTTAATTTACTACAACTATTTGTCGTTACCTTTGCTCTTCTCTATCTATTAACAACATCTGAAACAATAAAAAAATTAACATAATATTGAAGCCAACATATCTGTAATTTTTATGGGTTTTGTAAGTTTAACCCTCTTATTCATAATCGTTTTTTATCTAAGGACGGTGCATTGCTGTGATAACAAGTCTGTTGCTCAGCTTTGTTTATCTGACAGCCAACTAGATTCAAGTTGTATCTCAATATTAGTCAATCACAACGGCCCTATGTCTACGCACTGCGAATCCTGCCATGTCGTCAGCACTGAGAAACAGACTTGTTATCACAGCAATGCTCCGTCCTTGGATAAAAAAGTCTATTAATAAGGGAACAAGTTTAATGCCAATTACAGATCAAATGCTAAGCTAATTTATAACCACAGTGGCCCACTAGTGTGTCCGGGACCAGCCAGTGTATATCCGGTTCTAACAGGCCGGCGTTGTATCGACTGTCGAGGTGTAATCTCTCGTCAGTCGACATTTCATTAGACCACACTCTACTTACCGTCAGGTGCAGTAGGGCGACTATGCCGTGCACGTCCCCCCGCGCCTCACCGGTTAGTACCGTCCGTCGGGCGAGCGGCGCACGGCGACGCCGGCGAGGCGCTCGCACACCGCCTCCAGCTGCGCGTCCAGCATCAGCGACGCTATCTGATCGTCTGTCAGCATCTCCACGCTGGAAACATATAATTTTTATATAAGTATACTAAAAAGTCTTATATATTTTTGTTGAATTATTTAGAGGCGTTTTTATGTAATTGATGTAATTTTTTGTTTTAAAATTGACTATAAGCAATGTTCAATGATATGAGCATTGAATAAAAATGCACTGTCAGATTAAATTCATACGATAATATATCGTTTGTACTAAGTTAAAAATGATACTAATAAATTTTGTTACGAAAAATAGTATGATAAATTAAATAGATTTTAGTTTTACCGATGAATAAACATTTATAGAATAATCGCTATATGAAAATAAGGGACTCTCGATGGAATCGATCCACAACCTAGATTCACAGTGACAAGTTAAAGATCAATATTAAATAAATTTACTGGATGAGAAGGCGTCCGTAGGCTAATGGACAAGGATGACTCAGTATACTCTCAACGCAAATGAGCTAAGAACACGTGAAACTGAATCTTTGTATATATTCTGTGCGTGCGTGCGTGTGTGTGCGTGCGTGCGTGTGTGTGCGTGTGTGTGTGCGTGCGTGTGTGTGTGTGTGCGTGTGTACCTGGCGAGGCTGTCGGTGTCGGAGTAGCGCTCGTCGGAGGCGGAGGAGCCGTCGGTGCGCGCCGGCGAGCGCGGCGAGCGGCGCGCGCGCGGGGAGGCGGCGCGGCGCGGCGTGCGCGGCGCAGACATCGACCCGCGCCGCTCGCCGAACAGCGACAGCCCTGCACCACCACACACATACACAACCGTGGCAACCCTGTCTGACACTCTATAATACTGGCTATGTCATTGTCAATCACTAACGGCTGTTTTCAATAAACGATCCTAATTGTAATATTGGATCGAATTCTAAGAATAAACCAAACAAAATAGATAACAATATATAAAAAAAAAATCCCATTGATCCATTTTCTAGAAAGTTATCGAAATGGCCGATGGGGGACGTTTATTAAAGTAAAGTCTAATAACTTTCATTATTGAGAAACACACTGATGACCTCGATCATACTGACCTTGAAACATCTCCTTGACCTTCTCCCCAGTATCATGCAGCAGAGCGTCCAAACTCTGGCGGCGACCTTTTTCTAATTCAGCGCGGATACACGCATTCCTCTCCGCCGTCCTGATGATGCGACGCGGAGACGCTGCGGACACTTTCGACTCCTGAGGACTTGGGGGTGACAGCTTCTCTGGGGTAGAACGCGGTCTGAGGCAGCATTTCTCGAAGCTCACCTGGGGAAATTTTGGACACACTAAGTTATAAGTGAAGTGTGGTGTGAAAATGTGGGACACCTTTGTTAGCGCAAAATGAAGATTGGAAAGTTTTTTATGGCGGACATGTTACTCAAAGACGTGCGGAATGTAAGCATCGGTAAGACTTGCACAGCTCCTCTAGTTTGTACCAACCTCCTCCGGGCTAGACGTGTCCAGGTCTATCTCGGTCCAGGTGTCGGCGTCCTGCGGCGCGCGCGCATCCGCACTGCGCCGGAGCCACTCGCGCACGTTCGCCTCCGAGCTGGACTCGCACAGCTCCTCCAGTTTGTACTCACCTCCTCCGGGCTAGACGTGTCCAGGTCTATCTCGGTCCAGGTGTCGGCGTCCTGCGGCGCGCGCGCATCCGCACTGCGCCGGAGCCACTCGCGCACGTTCGCCTCCGAGCTGGACTCGCACAGCTCCTCCAGTTTGTACTCACCTCCTCCGGGCTAGACGTGTCCAGGTCTATCTCGGTCCAGGTGTCGGCGTCCTGCGGCGCGCGCGCATCCGCACTGCGCCGGAGCCACTCGCGCACGTTCGCCTCCGAGCTGGACTCGCACAGCTCCTCCAGTTTGTACTCACCTCCTCCGGGCTAGACGTGTCCAGGTCTATCTCGGTCCAGGTGTCGGCGTCCTGCGGCGCGCGCGCATCCGCACTGCGCCGGAGCCACTCGCGCACGTTCGCCTCCGAGCTGGACTCGCACAGCTCCTCCAGTTTGTACTCACCTCCTCCGGGCTAGACGTGTCCAGGTCTATCTCGGTCCAGGTTGTCGGCGTCCTGCGGCGCGCGCGCATCCGCACTGCGCCGGAGCCACTCGCGCACGTTCGCCTCCGAGCTGGACTCGCACAGCTCCTCCAGTTTGTACTCACCTCCTCCGGGCTAGACGTGTCCAGGTCTATCTCGGTCCAGGTGTCGGCGTCCTGCGGCGCGCGCGCATCCGCACTGCGCCGGAGCCACTCGCGCACGTTCGCCTCCGAGCTGGACTCGCACAGCTCCTCCAGTTTGTACTCACCTCCTCCGGGCTAGACGTGTCCAGGTCTATCTCGGTCCAGGTGTCGGCGTCCTGCGGCGCGCGCGCATCCGCACTGCGCCGGAGCCACTCGCGCACGTTCGCCTCCGAGCTGGACTCGCACAGCTCCTCCAGTTTGTCGCTCACCGTCGTGTTGGTGTCGCTCGCCGTGTCCGTTATTGTTGACTGGTCTACGTCTGAAAAGATGAAAGACCACTTATAAACTTTCTATTTTGCACTTTTACAAGATAAAATAATATGTATTCTAATTCGATTACTTGTATGGCAATTTTCATGAGAATTAATTTAGCAGAGAATTTTACGTCAATGATATTTTGTGTTTTTGTGGTGGTGCACAGAAAATCATGGTTTCAACACCAGTTTATAAAACAATGGCTACCTACACAAAATCTAGGGGGAGGAAGAAAAGTGAGATAGAGAAAGAGAGCTGGGGTTAGAGAGGAGGGGAAAAGGAGAGGGGGCCAGTTGCCCAGAATACTGCCATGCATGTAGCATGACAGTATGCTCACCATTCCGAGCCGACTGCCTCCTAGACCGATGCCGGTGGATCTCATCAGATATCCTCTCCAAGTTCCTCAACGCCGAAGAGTACTGCTGCTTGGCCTCAGCCACCTGCTCCTCCAGCGTCTGGATCCTGGCCTTCTGAGCTTCAAGAGCTGTGTTGATGCGCGCCTTCTCCTCGAAATATGGTCTTAAAATAAACAGTTATGGCTCGGTCAGACTTATTTAGTAGAACATTTTTGACTCTATTTCCATTCACCCAAGTCTGATTTTAGTAAATCATCATTACTTGCATCGACTTGTCTGCATTGCAGTGTGGGAAAGTTTAATACGATAATGTCTGATATTTCTAGTATTCTAACTTCGCTAAGAATCCTAATAAGAAATGGTTATTTGGTAAAAAAAATTGTTAATTTATCTTGATCACTACATCAATTTAACCAAAACTTCCACATGCAGATCTAGTAAAATTATATAATCAGTAAAATTCCTTAAAACCAACTTCCAGCAACTACATTAGTTAAGTTAGCTTTCCTAATAACCACCTTCAAAAATTACATAATAAACTTTAAATACTATAACATATATTTTTAATTTACAGATCAAGTCGATTCTATCTTTATTCTCTATGATTTTTGAAAAAAACCTTGACAACTTCAATTGACAACATTTCAAAATGTAAACGTGCCTAAAACAAAAATACCATTTCTTAATTTTTCTACTCTGAGTTCGATTATGATTTTTTAATGTTTTTTTAATACTTAATTTCGAAGAAAAAAATTAAAAACCGAAAAAGGCTTGATGACGTCACATATACGGTTGAATGAAATAGTTCCTTGGTCCACCTTATTATTTATTTAAAAAACTAAGACACCGTCTTTTGTCAATGTCAAATGTCAATATTACAATAGATACGTCACAACTGTCACTTTCAACGAGAGAGACAGAAACAAAAAAACGGTCACTACATTTTTTTTTACTGGAAAGCAAAGGTCACTGCGTTTTGAGCCGTATATGTGACGTCATTTGGAGCTTACGTCGTTTTAGAATAAAATAAAATTCAAAGTGAAAATCATGAATGAAAATATTTGCATTTCGAAAAAAGAAAAAATATGGGTCTCATCATTTTAGATCTAGTTTCATAAAATATAAACATTTTGGTATGTTGAAAAAATTAAATGTTGTCAATTGCATAGGTAAGAGAATACATACATAACATTCACATCAACTTACCATATTTATATTTTCTAGAACATTAGCACATGCTATACGACACATTTTTAACAACATAAAAAGGGCATTTAAACGACTGATATTTGTGTAACAATATATGAACAGAAGGCATATACTGCATGCTTTATTTGACGGACACGGGAAAATGACACTTTATATGGTGGGACTATATTAATCTCACCAGTTAAAATGATGGCCAAAATTCCTTTATATCAGCAATTTTTTTCTAGTTTAATTTTGCAAGAAGCCGATATGACGTCATACTTGCGTGTAAGTTCAAAACTACCCGCACTAACGGCCTGTTTGCACATTTACTTTTCTACTACTTGAACTGCATCCAACTTGCACCTTGTTTACGTATTGCAAACGCGGCTTATAACAGCTACACCCACCATATATACATTGCTTTCAAATATCGATCGCTTACTTCTGCCCTTCACGTATGGCCGAAACCTACAAACAAACTAAACCGCTATAGTAAAAATAGACCAATCAGAATGAAGCTCGTTTGACACATTCAACGATGACTTATTGCAATTGGTTCATTCTTACCAATAACCTGTAGTTTAAGGTTCGGGGCCGTTCAAGTTATACGTAACGTAATTTGGAAGGGTCTCGTAAAACGTTACGATAAGTTACAGGGGTGGCGGGGGGGGGGGGGGGGTAGTCGTACAACGCGTTATGTACCATTGTTTTTTTCTTTATTTTATAACAATAACAAAGGTATTTTAGTGATTTTCCGGTACTTTGCGTCACATAATTGTGAATAATGAAAAAAAACATCACTTTAGAGTTACGTAACTTTTGGAGGGGTGGATACAGGAAAACGTTACGGCGCGTTACATGGGAGAGTGGGGGGTCTAAAAAAGCTTCAAAAATTGCGTTACGTAATACTTGAACTTAGAGTTAGTTTATCGGAATCGGCCGTTACACATGCATTACAAACAAAAATACATGCATATAAATAAAATCAAAGTACCGAGTGAGCTAGCTAGGCGGTGGCGGGCGGTGCTCGGCCGATGCTCTGTGCTAGACAAGCAAGTATACGGGTCATTGTGGTACAGCCGTATGCGTGGTCAGGGAATGAGTGAAAAAAAAAGTGGCAAAAAAAAAAAAAAAATTTAAAAAAATTATGCGACTATGTTGAGGCAACTTGTGTCGATTGGCGATAGGTAATCATCTCTCGTCGCTGGTCACTCGTATTTCGACACTATTCCACTTACCATCAGGTGTATTTTGCAATATCCGAATAAAGAAGCAAGGTAGGTTAATGATGTTTATGTTAAAATGTGATTATCGGTGCTCATGAATGTATGCTAGCTTGACGTAACCTTCGATCTTTTTATGGGTGATTGAAAAGGCTTTTTTTTAAAGTCATATTGATGTTATAAAGTAAAAAAATTTACATTTGGATAATAGTGGATGTAAAGCAACTTAAAAACCACAGTTCTATTGGCATTATTTGTCGAGCGATATTGATTAACCATGTTTTACTATGTTTTCAATATGAACAGTTTTTTTACATTGATTTTTGCACACGACTGTACCTAAAGGACATTACATTCTACAGAAAGTTAGTTAATGAAAGTATATACCAATCTAACGTAACTACAAGTATCAAAATGCAGAATTGTAGTACTTTTCTTAAACAGTTCATTAATTCGTCGCTCTGAAAGTCAAATCTGATAATACATTATTTTTAATGCATAATAATAATTTAAAATATATATATATTTTTTTTACTTTCTGTTGACCTTCAAAGCAAAGATTTGCAAGCTCAAAAGTGATGACACCTTATTGTGTATCGATAAGGTTTAATATAATCGATAAATGGCCATGACGAATTCTGTATGTATCGATTTTTTTTTATTATTTTAAAGATACACGTGAGATGAAAGTATTAAATATACAAAAGTCACTTTTTAATTGTTCATAATTAATAAAATTTACTGTGGGAAATTGAATCCTTGGAACTATTTTAGAATTTTAAAAAAGAAATACATGTTTTTTATAGCATTCATAATTAATAAAACATATTCACTTATAATATTCAAAACACACAAAATTCGCCAATATCATATCCAAAATACTACGAAAGAAGGCATAGAGATTTTTACAGACTAAACTCTCAATGTGCATAATAGTCTATAATTGTCTATGATCACATACCTGGACTTGGCTATGTGCCTTTTGAGCGAGTTTTGTAATTGTTGAACCAGGGCCGTGGCGGCTCTATGCGACGCTGCCTTGGTCCGCTGCGTCACCGTGGCGTGAGCTCGATCCGACTCCGCCTTAGAAATCGGGTAGTTGAATAAATGCAAATAGAATTTCGGGTATGGACTATGAAAAAAATGTTGAGTAAAAACGCTTGTATGTATCTTTCACTTTTCAATATTAACCCCCATAGTCATAGACTTTATTTATTAAGGACGGAGCATTGCTGTAATAACAAGTATGTTTCTCAGTTCTGACGGCATGGCAGCTTTCGCAGTGCGTAGACATAGGGCCGTTGTGATTGGCTAATATTGAGATACAACTTTAATCTAGTTAGCTGTCAGATAAACGAGCCTGAACAAACAGTAAGCCGTCAGATAAACAAAGCTGAGAAACAGACTTGTTATCACAGCAAAACTGTCCTTATATAAATAACTTTTATGAACAAGGGGGTAAGACTTTAACGATATTTCATTTGACTTATTAGTGGTCAAATATATTGTGTCTAATGCAAATTAATATTTGTATTATGCATGGTTCGGATATTTTTAGCTTCGTTTTGATGTTCGGCAAGGGTACTTTATTAACTTTACACACTTTACATGTCCCATAATCACGTCAGATATGGGTGACAAGATCCTTTATATGGATGATGTTTCTTCAATTCTTGCAAACAATTTATAGTGTGTACGATTCTGGGTGCATTTCCATCGTATCCAAAAGCAAGTACGAAGAGAATTAATATATTAGCTCTGTGTCTATTAGTATGTTCAAAATGAGAGGCTCACTTTTCGCAGCCACATGCTCCACGTTATCGATGAAGCCACCAGAAAACTATGCATCTACACCAAACCGACTTGGGGTGCGCACCCAGATAACGTGCGCACCATATATAAGCATGTTATTGAGCCCATACTTCTATACCTCACCTGGTTGACCCTATGCGTGGCGTGGTTGAGCATCTCTTGCCAGGCCGGGTCGAGTGTGACCCCTCCGTCCGCTCCCTCGGCCAGCCGCGCCAGGCCCTGCTCCGCCAGGTAGACCATCTCTCGTGCCGCAGCGTGCGCGCTGTTCGCCTTGTCGTACGTCACCGTCGCCGCCTGAAGCTCTTGGGAAGTCTGATGAAGACCCAACAATCATAGATGTGTATCCAAAATAATCTATTATTTATAACACATAAGATTTTATTGCTTTGTAAATCGCAAACCAAAAATGTATAGCATGACGGTATAAGCCCTTATAATAGATTTACGCGTTCAAACAAACATACAAACAAACGCTTCAGTTTTATATCTATATATATTATAAAATAAAGTCCCCTTTCCAGTCTGTCTGTAAATGATTGATTTTCTCAAAATCAACTTAACGGATTTAAAATTTGGTAAAGAGATAGTTTAAGACCCTGGGCAAATATATAACAGGACTTTCATTCTGGAAAACTCCTGGAGCAAAAGATAGTAATAGTATAAGTATGTAATTAATGTGTCTATACAAAGTCAATTAAATAAACCATACTTACAATATTAGCTCTAAACCTGGCTTCATAATACGGCCTTGCTTTGTGCACACTAGTCCCGAGCTTCTTCGTGAGCTGCTGGATGCGCAGGTGTCCCTCGGCCAGCAGCCTTCGGAACGCGAGTCGCGCCTCATCCAACTCTACTTCGAGACGGTTTATCTCATCTGTTGCTGTGTTTAGACGCTCTAGCTCTATCTGTGAAATAGAGTGGTGGTTTAAACACTATATTATAATTGGATAATTCTTCTTGTCTTGATAGCTTAAATAAAAATAAATAAAATAAAATAATTTATTTATCACATAGGTGAACAAAGTTGCACTTATGATACGTTAAAAGAATTTATAAGAATAATTATTATTATATCTAAATAACAATTAAAATACTTTTATAACTATGGACATTTTATATTAGGGATAAAATTTATAAGGGAAAGGGAAAATACTATGGATCCTCTAAGTTTTAACTCTATTTGTACTTCATTGAATGTCCTGGAAAAAGATTATGGTAAACAGTTGGTAAAGATTATAGTAAGTCAAATTACTGTGACATGAGTGAAGAATTTGTATTTTCCGAATCTCACAAAGTTGTGGTTAAGGCAGCTAAAGGAACTATAATATTGGATATAAAATTCTGGACAACAAATCAATTTGATTATGTTAAAACTGTTGCTTATATTTTAGAATTTATAATATAATTTGGAGGCTGTGTTATAAGATCAAAATTTAATTTTGTATAATTATGGAATATAAATACTAGAATCAATTATCTTTCTCTAAATGGCACATGATTGTAAGTATAGTGAATTTTTATGCTATTTAGAAGAGTAGCTAATGTACCCTGGAAGCTAAAAATATTTTAAGACAATATATCAATACTTTCTCTGGAATCTATATTGGAAAATGTTATTAATTCTATAGGAAACATAATTGCAGATCCTTCATGCATTTTAAAGATACAATGCGGACTTTTTTTCATTTTTGATTGCCTGCATCACATCAACCCTCCAGAGATTCCATTCTATATAAAATGTTATAAAAATATCCAGTGTTAGAAAACCTGTAGATTTAAACCCAGGACCTTTCATTTACACTTATTGGTTCAAGTCCAGGACCATCCCTCCTCCTCCCTCCCTTAATTTATAAATAAAATCTAATAGGATTAGGCCATCATAATTAATTTGATTCTCATGGTAAATTATCACTAGTGGAACTAGGAAGGGAGAGGAATCATGAATGTGATGCCTTTGTAGAAGAGAAAAGAGATTTAAATATTTGTCGGCTAAGTTTAAAAAATTAAAATATTTTGCGTAAGTGCGAAAATAGTAATAGTATTCTTTCTAAATATAGTAATTTTAAACTACTTAGATAGATATATTATCACAAAATAATTGTTGTTCGTCAGAGAAATTAACTTATTATTTATCCCTGAAAAAATAAAATTATTGTAATTGCATAATAACATCGTAATCGGCAAAACTAAAAATATTTCAGGAATATTTTATCAATGCCAAAACACTTTCAAATCTGTGCCAATTGTTGTTTAATTCCGCATACGTTCCACTTAATTGCCCGTTTATTGTCAATCGCCGAAAAAGTGTCTCAATTCCACTGTTACCTTCAAAATATCGATTATTTTCACCTGTACTCGAGGATCTAAAGCTTCGCTGCATTCCGCCGCGCAATCGTTCATTGTTTTCTCAATACCGGTGCATCTTAGCCAATGTTACATTGAACAATAAGCTTTTGTGATTTATTCCCTTTGTACTTTTGTATAATAAACATCACAAAAAATCATTTTTGTAACCAAAAAGATGTGTCGTTTTGTCAAATCTCCGATTTTGTCAGATTTTGTTGCCTACTTAGGAACAGATTATAAATATAAGCTAATTTTATTCACTACTCCGAGCTCTAATACAGATTATATAGTCAAAATATCAGAACATTTTAGTCGATTTACAATTAATTCTTTCTTTTTGAAATAAGGAAATACATATATACAAATAAAAATATGTTATTGAAATCAAACATAATGATACGATGCATGTAGCGTATTTATTTTATCAAGAGCATTTTTAAAGTAAGACTTTTTTGTTTCTAAGTGTGTGTCAAGCCTATTTAATGTTTCATTCATTCAATAACGTCACTGATTTTATTTTCATTCATTCGTGGTTTGTCATCAGTGCTGTTCTCTCTGTGAAAGTTTATAATTTTAATAAAATCGTT
Organism: Manduca sexta; assembly: GCF_014839805.1. Taxonomy (NCBI): domain Eukaryota; kingdom Metazoa; phylum Arthropoda; class Insecta; order Lepidoptera; family Sphingidae; genus Manduca; species Manduca sexta. Next base: position 2,939,148 of record NC_051118.1, on the reverse strand, counting down.
AAAATGGTATAAATTCCTCGTATTTGGTGATTTATGTGTTCGAAAAACGAGCGTCTTAATAATGTGTGATTCTGCTTGCAGGCGACCGAAGTTGAGGAGACCATCAAAAGAATTCAAGCCCATAAGGGCGTAATGGGAGTCGTCATTGTAAACCACGAAGGTTTGATCAATTCCTTATAGTTGCTATGGATTTATCGACTTTCTTTTCTAGAAAATAGTGTCCTACGTCCTCACTTGTCAATTATACATAGATATCAAGATGAAATTTTCAATATAATTGAAGGGTGTAATATTTTCAGGTATACCTATCAAAAGTTCTTTGGATAATGCGACGTCGGTTCTCTACGCAGGACTCATAGGGCAGCTCACAGAAAAAGCAAGGAATGTCGTTCGTGAAATGGTATTTTTCTTTTTAATCATAATACAAAATATTATGTGTTTAGCACTCATCTGGCAACTATACCTACAAAAATACTTCAATATTAAGTTATTTACATTTTAAAATATATATTCTAACAGTTGATTGTTGGCAACCACCTAAGACCATTGTGGCTGTTTGCGATGAGGGCATGTTTTAATTTGGTTAACTAATTTAGTATTTTTACATTTTACAATTTATTCCCTTGTAGATTCTCATGTTTTGACTTAAATATTCAAAATTTGAGAATGATGCATTTAAAAAACAATGAGCTTTTTTATATCCTGGTTTAAGAAAGTCTTACCATAACAAGTATAACATTGCCCTTTTTAAGCAAAAGCCATTGCCTTAGAAATGTGAATTAGTAGGTACCTTGGAACATTCCTTTGGGATATTGACATGAAAAATGTATTCTTACATCCCAAAAATAGCAAATGGGAGTTAATTTACTGATTACTGCATATATTTTTTGATGAGCATATTTTGTTTATTTCATGACATACTATATATTTCCTTGCAGGATAAAATAATATCAAACTATATGTAACATGAAATTCAAATTAGGTAGAAATAGCTCAAATTAAAATAAGTAGTTTTGTATTTTACATTTCTCCAATTTCAAAGACTAGTGTTCATGGCCACACCAGTTTTATTTTCACGTCCATTATTTGTTTAAACATATTAAAATCAAGATTACTTTAGGTTATATTTTTTGTGATCAATAATTTTCCACTCTTTCCAGGACTCCACAAATGAGCTAACATTCCTGCGCGTGAGGAGTAGGAGACATGAGATACTGATAGCACCAGACAGGGAATTCATACTCATAGTTATACAGAACACTTCAGACTAGTATGGTACAATGTTTGCACCAAGGTAACCTTCTGGAAAGGTTGTTTTAGTGTAAAACTTAATCATAAACTTTCACAAGTTACTTTGAATGTTTATGAATAGGGATGTAAAATTTTAGGAAGCTGCTTCAATTAGAATGTCACTTTAAAATCAATTATTTTGCTGTCACTACCACATAATGTAAAAAAAATATGGTGACGACATCATCAGTCACAGGATGACCACTGCTGAACACAAAGATTTTCAGATCATCTTATAATAAGAGGTCCGCATCCAGCGATCTCCTCCAACTTATGAGGTCATCTGTCTTGCATGTTTGTGGCTTCCAGAAAACCTTGCTCCATCGGTCTGGGGCATGACATGACTAAAAAGCCATTATTAGTAACATAGGGTATGTTACTGATTGCCGATTGCAATATAATAATAAATTTACTCTTATTTTGGCAACTAGATATGTCAGAACATAAAGACGACTTAACTGAATTTATTGAAGCATTTGATCTAAGTAAAAGTGGCACTTATTCCAACTACATATATTTTTTTTTGCTAATCTAGTCTGTAAGAATTGTGAGAAAAACATTAGAAATGCACTTAATGAAACTTGAATTGAGTAAGACATAATTTTCTAAAGTATTCTTGTGTTGTATTCTGAAATTATTTAAGCTATATATTTTGGTTAAAGTATATTTATTTCTACTCATGTATTCTTTAAATAAACATTTGTACACTAGCAAGGGCATTTTAAATGAAACCACCAATTTAGGACGCAAGTCTTTATTGATAAAAAAAGCAATAACGTAGGCATAGTAGATTTAAAAATGGAAACTTTTTCCACAGACAGGTCAAGCTGTGTCGAAAACTTTTTTAATGTAAAAAAATATATATATGGACTCCCCTCTTTCTTTTTTGTTTCCTTTCTCAGTATAGCTGGCCAGGAATAATGTCCTGTTCATGATGCAATAGGATCGAACCTATTGCCACCTGACAAACATCCAAACCCAAGCAGTTTTTACGTAACCTCCAATTTCTAGTTTCTTATCCTAGGTATCGAACCCAGTATACCCAGTTGGACAAAATACTTGACATACATATTAAATAGAAGAAAATGGTATATATAAGCATGCTGGAAATATTATATTGTACTACTTCATACAATGGGTGCTTTACAAGACGATTTATTATGGAGTTGCTGCTACGAAAACACAACGTATAGTGCGTTGTTTCGAGACACATGAACGTCATGCCAGTGCGGCAAAATACACCTAACGTGTGAAAATGAGCGCTACGAGCTTGTGGCGCATAAGAGACGTGTTTGCGCATTGGTTACATATCGGCGTGTGTCGACTCACTTCTGTAGCGCTCATTTTGACACGCAAGGTGTATTTTGCCGCACTGGTGGTGTCATAAACCTTTATAGAGAATTTCTATATAAGAGGCGTGTGTTGTCACTCTGGCATGGCGTAGGAGTTTTTGAAAAAATTAAAATGTAAATGCGGTGGACTTACCCCTCATGTTGAGTGAAGCTGTTTCTCGCAGGTCAGTGTATTTTAGGATAATATTGTTACATAATATACTATTTAAATTGTAAGTTTTTTCATATTAGATTTGAGATTCTGCAATGTACTTTGACCATTTTAGTTTTATTTTTAATTATTGTTTCAATTAGTTGGCCATTATTCATAAAATGTTTTTTCAGTTTGCCATTTGAATGTAGTACTATAATTTAATTTCAAAATTGACAAATATAAAATATTTCGTTGAATATGCTTGATTATGTATTTTATAAAACCACCCCAATCAACCCAACATATTTTATATTTTTTTTTACTCAAATGTATTGAAATAAATTATAGTTTTTATCATTGCAGTATTTAAAAATGAAACAAGTGCAGGCGATTTCTTTTATCTTATTATTGTTTGATTTGAAACCTGATGTCCAATATTCATTATGAAAAAAATTGGCATCACTTCTTCAATTTAGGTTGGCAGTAATGTTACATAAATTAAAATCACGATTTAAATTTTTGTATATTTTTTTATTTTTAGTCACACAAATTTTGCAATACAATTGTATTTTGTTCAACATGTTTCACCTCAGACTCATCGAAAAGCTGTATATTATACCGTTAAAATTAATTATTATTTATACTACAACTATTTTTTACGATTATATTCTTAATTTTAAAAATCCACGTGCATATTTTTACTTAAAACATGTTGAAATTTATAAAAAAATATTAGTTGCCTATAATAGTATCTTAATGCATAAATTTTCTTTTGGTTACGAATAACCCTTTTTTTAACACGGAAATTAATTATTGCTTTTTATGCATTTTTTTTGTATATGATATATTTATGTACTTTTGTACCTACACTATGAAAATATGATAAAATTAATTAAATTAACATAATTTGTCAGCAAATCATCAATGTTTTCATTTTGAATGTTTTTGTTTTTTTTTTTATTATTAGTTGATACGCAAGTCGAGGTTTTCTTCCGAGTTTATTATTTGTTTGTCTTGATTTGCTTACTGCCATATATTTGAGGTCATTAGTTTGCGTCCAACTGTATTTTACTCACCGTCGACTTACATTGCGCGCTTCTTTTGGGTAGGCCTGTAATTTTGAAAATGAATTACTGCTAAACTTTTAATACATTTTGACATACGTTATTGTTTGAGCAGTATATAATTTATTGCGAGGCTCCCGTATAAATATAATTTATAAAATGACGTGAATAACGAAATTGCCTCGCGAGGCCATAATCGCTGATCGGGACGCACTAAGCCAAGACATCATGCGAGACGCAAATGTTTTAAGTCGATCTGCGATGAAAGTATGATCCTTCAATATGTTAATTTTACTGGACTAAAAATTTACGCGAATACCTATTTAATCAAGGCACTTTGTGAAGAAACTGATAATTCTTTAACAATTTATAGAATATTTAAACAACCATAAGGCTGAAATCTTCAATGGCCGATTACAAATGATACAAAATTTACCAACTTTAGATGTGACGAATTCTCAATTAATTTTTGTACGGAATTTATGATTCTGTTTAATAGTGTAGTCGACTTGTACGCGTGTGCTAGCACCTAGTACCTACACGTGCTTAGGCGGGCGAGCGTAGGGCGATGAGCGTGCGCCGTAGTGGCGTTGTTGCGCGTGGGGCGCGTGCGGCGCGTGTGCGGCGTGTGGCGCATGCGTGGTGGGCCGGCGCGTGCCCACCTCGCGCGCAGACTTGTACTCGCGCGGCTCCTCCTTGTAGTAACTCTCTTCCTCGTAGTAGCGCTCGTGAGGACGCTCGTAGTACATGTCCGCCTCTGAAGCGCGGGGAGGCCCGCGGATCTGGAATCGAGATAATTATAATTCCAGTAACATAGCTTCTTGTAAACTTCGTGTAAAATCATTAAATTTTGTTAACTAACTATTAAATATTTTAGTATCATAAATAGGAATGTACAAATACTTATGTAGACATGTAAGCTACGGATACATCAACTGACCGGCGGCTCGGGCTGTGCTCCGTACGGGTCCTCGTAGCTATAGGAGGACTCCATGGCCGTGCGTGCGCGGTCCAGTATGCTGAACACCTTGGTCTTGGGCGGCGGCGGCGGGCCGCGGGGTGGCGGCACGCGGGGCGGAGGCACGCGCGGCGGCGGCACGCGCGGCGGCGGGGGCCGGGCACCTGCCGGCACAACACTACTAACGACCGGGTCGCGGTACGTGTACGAGCGTGGCGTCACCGTGCACGCACTGTACAGGACGCGCTTGGGCTGCGGGTGCGGTGGGGGGTTCGCGAGGAGCGGCCGCCGCTGCTCACCGGCATCTGCCGACAACCCACACGGTTCATGGCGGCCGTGGTACGGGCGTGTGTGTTACTGGAAGTTTTTGACTACCCACATTTATGTTATGTCAAAGCCAATTGTTGTTGGTGTTTTAAGGATAATAATTCTTTTTCGATATAAAATTTTATTTAATTAAAGAAAATAAACTGTGACAGATATTATTCCTTCCAGTCAACCTACACTTGCCCAAGGAGTTAGGATAAGGAGCGGATATAAATCATTGGTTACTGGTTGATTATTTCTCTTATAAACAAATAATAATTATTATCACCAAATACGCTAAAATTAGTTTTTTTTTACACTTAAATTATAATTTGAAATAGGAAGAAAGGGACAAAATTAGTAACTTCATTTTTAGATAGATGGATGAGGAACTCAATACTAAAATAATCATTCGTGAAATAAAAACCAATAACCAAATGAAAAACCGATGATAAATAAATAAAAGTAACAGGTATAACTCAGCAAGGCGTCCCGTACAGTCAAATGTATAAAAATATATAAACATATTGAGGTAGTAAGTTTACTACTCAGCCGGTCTCACAAAAAAACCCACTTAAATACTTCAAGCGTACACACTATATTAACCTACTTGAAGCTCACAACTCTGTATAGGCAAGCTGATATTTGACCCGAGGAGCATTATGACACGCGGTTTTATATACGTAGGTATATAGCATCCCTTTTTCCCTTTTTAAGGGAAGGGAGAGACGAAAACACCCATATTTATCCAGTTTTGTAGGTCTCATGTGATGTAGGAAGCGACTCTACAATTATGCGTTTTTCCGTGCGCAGAAATAAAGGATTAGAATTTTTTTAAAACTTTTATTAATGATTTACTTGGGTTCATGCAGTAACATTTTTACAAAGCTTGTGTTTTAACCATTAGAGTGAATTGGGGGTAGGGGGGGGGGGGGGGTGAATTGGGGGTAATTCTATGGGCCTATCCAACATAGAATCAAGTTTTTTTTATGCATAACGCATGCATACAAAATATGTGGTCTGAAATATGTGCCCATAAACACATACAAGCTAATAACTACAAAAAGTTATAGCGCGAGTCATGTTCAACATTTATTAAATATAGCAAATGTACCAAGATATCCACATCACTAAATGACAAGTAAGTCACTCGCCTGATGAGTTAAAGTCGCTAATGTTAACAAATAATAAAAACAAACAAAACCTTTAATTAAATGTACTAAATTGCACTTCATTTTGTTAATAACCAATTTCTGGATACTATAAGTTATAATGATTTACTGGCTCACTTTTACAAAGTTCTATGTTATATGTATTGTACAAATTGAATTATATATTATACTACATTATTTGATGTGTATTTATTTGCAAAATCCAATAAACCCAAATAATAAATAAAGGGACAACAATAATGATTTTTTGCAACAGTAGTTACCATAGGACCTTGTAATATTGCACCGGTGACGTGTCTTAAGGTAGCAAAAGCAGTTAAGTGCCACACACTGACATATAATTCAAAGTTTTGCTTGCTATGATGTATGACTAGCCATGACAGACAAACAGCTTGCTCATCACACCATGATAACAAACTTACCATGATAAGCATCAGGCCGTTCCATCTCCCTCATTGGCGTCTGCCACATCATGTCAGAAGTGTCTGGAGTGAGGTACTTCTTCACCTCGGCGAGCGCGTACGCGATGCGCGCATGCGCCTCCGCAGGCGGCGCGAGCGCAGTAATCTCTACATGCAACTCGTCCATGAGATGCGTGTATTTAGGATCGAGGGAGTTGCGCAGCTCTTCCTCCTTTTGCCTGTATAGTTGGAAAGGATAAGTAACAAAGAATAACCAAGAACAAGCTATATATTTCAGCAGTAGGCTTCCGTCTGGCTGTAAAAATATAAGGAAAATAATACAGAAACTGAAACTAAAGCCAATGGAAATGTTAAATCATCTTGTATATTAAGTTTATAATTGACTTACCTATCCCTCATTGACCCCCTGCCAAGAACAGCCATTTTGCACATGGTCTCCTCTTGCAGACTCTTCATTGTATTACCTTTGGGTCCAAGAAGCTTTCCCACAAAGTTGAACTATGGACAAATGTAATATAAACTAATGAATACTTTTTAAAACTATGAAATCCTAAGGAGAATAATTATTATAAGGTTTTAAATAACTTAAAAGTGAGTATATATATAGACAAGCTGAATATTTCTTTGATAAACCCAAAATTTTGTATAATAGCAAGATACATTGTATTGGGTTTGGTGTCCGAACAAGGATTTATGTTTGGTATGTAAATATAAAAGACCAAATTTTGGTAAAATATGGTGTTTCTTACACTGAACTAGTCGAAATGGTAATGGTTGTGGTAATAATGATGAGCATACGTAAACTGGTTGAACATGAACTGATTTTAAGTTTATTAATAATAGTTGTAGTCTTAAAAAAATATATGGTGGCTTTAAACTAGGCGAGGTAAAAAAAAACAACTCAAGGCTGCATGTTAAAAAAAAAAATGCGATGCTCTAGCAAAGCCAAAAATAATAAAGCTCCATTATTTTAAGTTTCAAAATTGAAATGCTTAAAATTGTCCTCCAAGGCACCTTGTGAGGCCCCAGACAGTTGCCCGGTTCTTGCCATCCACTGTATTTTAGTGTTAATTTTTGAATGTAACATACACAATTTAAGTTAGCTTTATTTTTTGTATAAAGCTGTTTCCGCAAGTACTCAAATTGCTAGTTTCCATATAGAAAACATCATTCAATAGTAATAATATATATAAATAAATACAAACATGTGCAAATTTTTTGCACCTGTTCAACTTTAGATCTAGAATTTGTGGTTATTTCAGTTTTCATTATCTTACCTTAGGATGGTCCTTGATGGGCACCAGTACTTTGACAGTGACCTTTGTGGGTTTGTCTCTGTACACATCAAGGTACTTGCCGTCTTTGAGAGGCACCCTGCCAGTTGCCTGTACTTTAGCCACCTCTGCAAAAAAAAAAAATAACTTGCACCGAAATGTTGACAATGTGATATTGTTGCATCAGATGGTAAGTGGTTTAGAGTCCACATAGTGTTGATTGATGAGATATAATTACACTCGCCAGTTTTTCTTGACACAATTATGTGGGACTGTTCGATATTGGGTAAATGAAGAGGGTTCCTGTCAGATTTATGCACTCATTTGGCAATAAAAAAATATTTATGACCCATTTTGCAAGAATGTGAATAAACTGCTCTAAATTATAATTTAAAAATAAATAGATAATTAAATTTGAATAAACTGAATATCTGCATTTTATATATACTGAAAATAACTACAATTGTGGTTAATTACAACTACTGAAGCCAAAACAAGTTTTTAAATTTCTTGTCTGTATGTTTGTACATGCATCATGCAAAATACCACATGGAATTTAATGCAGCTTTCACAGATGTATTGCTAGAGGTCTAACTTAAAATATATGTCTTATTTAATCCCAGGAAAATATAACACAGGAATGTAATCTTAGAAAAACTTTCATGTGAGTAGAGATGAAAGCAAAAGCTACTCAAAGATATAACCATAAATGATACTTTTGTCAATTTTCTCATCATTTTATCTCACAAAAGCTGTTATCTATGAAGAACAATTGTTGAGTCAATCAATATGCAATTACAACATAATGTTAATTATTTAAGGACAAATATTTTTATAACAAATTAAATCTTAGCTTACTCATTATCATTTTCATAGCAAGTTTGACCTTATCAGCTTGTATTTGGCTTACAGTTATGATTCATACAACTTGTTATTTATCTCAACTGCTTTTTACACCTTTTATACCTTATCCTCCAATAGCTATATTTTTGTTCATAATAAAGATCAGAAAATTTACATTAATCTGAATGTAAAGAATTTGTAGATTTACAATATATATTAACAGGCAAGCAGTAACAAGAAACCAATAAGTGCTATCCCATTTATTTAATAAATTACATTTTAATTATGGGTTTCTCTTGGTTCACGTTAAATTAAGACTTCTTTTTATTGCTTTGAATGATGAGACTAGCTTGTCTTTCTCCAGATGGTAAGAGATACCACCAACCAAAAACAGTAGGAATACCATTCAACACCTTGAATTACAAAGTATTGTTTGGTATTCCACTGCGCTCGCTAAATAGGCTAGCATATTAGCATTGTTCATTTGTGTATACAATAATAGGTATAATAGGTCTGCTCAGAGCTGTTATTTGAAAAGTATTCTTTGTATATATAATTTATTTTGTTTTTCCTAAGGTAAGATCACCAATCAGGGCCATCTTGCAAGCTGTCTTACAGGGGTAAGGTTATTCTTATGGTATTTATGAACTCAGCCGAAGAATTTTCAGTATTGTGGTAATTTTTGACTGTTCTGGGTATAAGGTTATTTTCCGAGACAAAAAACAAGACGTAGAGGTCAATGACTTGGACATGTTCAAACATGTTGCTATGATGTGGATGTAGAGATCTACAAGGTACTAGGTAGTCACATGCCAACTTTACTGGCATTGATTATTTTATAAAACTTTATGTGGGCTAGATTTTGAGATTAGTCGCATTATTAGATGATGCATTGAAAAGTATAATTGTGAAGGTATTTCCGGGAATTTGGTATAGTTTGGTATATTCAGTTATTAATATGTAGAACACTGTATATAATATCTAGAATGCATAGCTGTTTTGGAGGACATTTTATAATGTTGCATGTTTGAATACAGAATGCCTACCTTGATCGATGAGCTTCGATGAAATCGGGAATTTGGCATTATTGATTTTAATTTTTTCACTGAGTAATTCCCTCATATATTCACCGGCTTTTTCGTTTAGTTTGGAAGTATCTTCGCCATCTTGCTCGTGTTCCGGTTCTTGCGGTTGCTCTTGTGTGGTATTACGTTTGAAGTCACCACTGTTGTATCCATTTTTATCATATTTTTCAGCCATATCTACTACAGTCTACAGTCAAGTTAACTTTAATAAAATAAAATATTTTTTCAATAAAATTACACTAAAGTAATGGCGTCCTACAATGACGCGGGTGACGCGGGACCAAGCGGGACGCCGGATGGCCGATACCAAAAATTTAAAAGAAAACAATAAAAATTGTCTATGCTATGCTATATCCGAGTTTGGCAGGATTAGTGTTGTAACAATGGTACTAAAATAATTAAATTCCGGTTTTTTCTAGTCACCTTATTAGTGTTTCAAACGTTTCAATGTTTAAAAATTATTATTCAAATGCCTTATTAATTTTCTAAAAGCATGCCTTATAGTGAATATCGGTTTATTTTTCTACCTGCCATAAAAGCTCAAGTTCGATGCATTTACTTTCATCATTCATCATCGACATAATAAAATTATGATAGGTTATGACATCAAAAAATTGTCTACAAAAAAAATATTTTGCACATAATTATAAAAAAATTACCTTACGTGACTTTAGCGTCATCAAGCGCAAAAATCGCGGCGAAGAGGGCTGAGGTTCCATCTTAAAAAAATGATGCGCCCGTGGCGCTCGCGTATCTAGTATCGGCTTTGTTCTTAGGTTCTATCTTGTGAGCCGTAATAATGGCCGTAACAAAGAGAGGTTTGTCCATTGGGTGCATCGATTGGGTGTATTATATTTGGAGAATATTATCATAACGAACAATAAACTGAAACACCTTCCAACGGTTTTGGTATTGATATGAGATTTTGGTATGAGAATGGGTAAAATATATATGACATACATACGTATTTTTTCCCTTTTCAGGGGTAGGCAGCGGTAGAATAAACCCAGATTTGCTAGCAAACTTAGGTAAGCTTTTGTACTAGGAGGCGAGCATGACCAGAAGAAATGACGACTAATTTCTTTGTAGATTTGGATAAACTAAAATAGTTTTAGAGTGTATTTCAAAATCCTATTCAAGTTTTGCCAGAAGTCAATAAAATTTCATGTTTCGAGCGTAACGCATATTAAAACAGAATTCACTGAAGTCACTCAGAAAACTACATCGTTAGCTTAGACAGGACATTTTAATAATAAGAAATTAGTCATCTCAATACTATAATAAATAAGGAAAATGTATCTAATTCTACAGTTTGTGATGCATATTATATTGCTTATAATTTTATGTGACGGACGTGTAAAATGGATATATTACGAAGATACAAAAAGGATAAAGACGAATCAGGTACCTACCTATCTATACATATTATTAAACAAAGTCCTCTTTTCTGTCCGTCTGTATGTTATCATTTTTTTTAAAATGTACTGAGTGGATTTTGATGAAATTTGGTATGGAGATAGTTTAAGACCCTGGACAGGTTATAGGCTATTTTCTATCCCGGGAAAATATATAGCGGGACTATTATTCCCGAAAACATCTTCACGCGGTCGAAGCCGCGAGCCAAAGGTAGTGTTAAATAATTAGTAGGATATGCTGCTTTTTAAGTTAATTTGGGTGATTACCGTAAGATTTAAAAATAGTCTTAAGAATACACTTGTAAGAATAAGAGAATGTACGGTATTTTAAACCAGGGTATTAAATAAAAATCGTTTTAATTGATTTGGCAAAACTAAAAAAGAAGAATATACGAAACTGATGTTTATTCTTTGCTTTGGATTTAGAGCTCACGAAACTTCATCCATACTTAAAAAATGCATAATCATATTTGCGGTTTCGTGAGTTCTGCGAAATATATATGTGGTCTAGTGTTCAGCACTCGGGGAATCCACGTTTTACAAAGAGCATTATGTAGATAACGCTGTATTACAAACTCGATATTACGAGAAAATATTATTTGGAATTGTGGGTGTTTATAGGCAGTTGAGATCGTGATCTCAAGATTTGCTGGATTCACTAATAAAAAATATTTCCCGCGTAAAAACACTCAGCAATCTGTGAAAATAATTGAATCGCGGCATCGTACATAGCAGTTAAGTCGACGTAAATGCACCGCTCAAATTCACATCTTGCCGGTAACATTCCACTAGTATGAAACTAGCTGTCGCCTCACCAAGTTTACTTTAGTACCTACCTTTAGTTTCATAGTATTTTAGTATATCTCGAGAACCAGTTGATAGAATCTTATCTTAGTTATACTTATCCAAACACCTTCCCGTATTCTTCTTTGTTGTTTCGCTCTTGACAAAGTAATTATGGTTGTCATGAAGTGTTTTCCAGGACAGAAGCAGTACGTCATGAAGTTTCGCTGTTTATCTTTGTAGAGTCCATTCTGGTCATGTACGGGACGAAGCGATGATGATGATGAAGCGGCGATAGCCTAGTTGCTTGTGGAACGGTCTGCCGAGACGAATGTTCGCAAGTTCAAATTCCATGGACACACACCTCTGACATTTCTAAAAAATTATGTGTGTATTCTTTGTGAATTATCGCTTGTTTTAATGGTGAAGGGAAACATCCCAAGGAAACCTGCATACCTGAGAAATTATCTATAGGAATTTTCGAGGGTGTGTGAAGTCTATCAATCCGCACTGGGCCAGCGTGGTGGACTAAGGCCTAATCCCTCTCTGTAGTAGAGGAGGCCCGTGTCCAACGGTGGGACAATATATAATACAGGGCTGATATTATTAATGTACGGGACTGTTCACAGCAGTTTTTACCTGATCGGTTCACCCAAAGGAGTGTTTTCTAACGCGGTCGAGCGCTGTCAAACCTGTCTTGGACTATAAGGCGTTCTTTGGACTTGTCACTTTGCCTAGAAACGTGCCCGAAGAGAGCGAGTATGTGGAACTATACTGAGGCAGATAGGCGCTGCTTGATGCCAATTTTTGTAGTTTTAACGCGTCAGTTCCAAACTCAATCCACGTCACCTCAAGCATTATTCTCCAGCACCACATTGCCAAAGCGTTCATTTGTTGCAATCTTTAGTAACAATCATGTTTATGGAGCGTAAAGGAATATTGATAAAATAAGTCTGAAGAAGCCTGCTCTTCGTGGCTTTGGTGATATTTATATGTCTCCGTCTTCTCTTCATTTGTCCATTGGAGTCTTAGTGATTTTCATGCGCTTTATTTCGTCCATGCACTCATGTTTGTTCATATATGTCATATAATAATAACAACCGTGTATTATAAACACTGTTGGGCACAGGCCTCCTCTACTTCTGAAAGGGATTACGCCTTAGTCCACCACGCTGGCCTAGCGCGGGTTGGTAGACTTCATACAATCTCTAAAATCCTATAGAGAACTTCTCAGGTATGCAGGTTTGCTGACGATATTTTCCTCCACCGGTAAAGCAAGCGATAATTAACATATCATTTTAGAAAAGTCAGAAATGTGTGGCTTCGGGTTTTGAACCAGCGGATATTCGTCTCGGCAGTTCGTTTCATTCCAAACTAGGCTATTGCAGTTCACCGTTCGTATTAAAATGTCGTAATCAAGTTGTAATTGGTAAATTATGACAGCTACCGTAGACACAATAACATGTTTGCGGTTTTCCCGTGTACCAAAAATTTATTAGTATTGTATACTCAATGTTACCAGTACACGAACAGATTGCGGGCTATACACTAACATGGCTCTTGATTTTAGAAATTTGCATGGGTATATTTCATACATTTAAAGGAAACTTTATTTTGATATGAAGAAGAAACTTATATCTATCTATCTATCTATATGTATATATAAAAATGAATCCCTATTTCCCTTGATCACGCCATCACGCGTGAACGGCTGGACCGATTTCATTATTTTTTTTCGTTGTTTGTTATTGTCAGGAGAAGGTTCTTATGAAAGAAAAAAAATCAAAAAATTGCGCGGAAATATAGAAAATTTAAGCAAACTTAACGAAAATATTAATTTTATATAACTGTCAATTGTTTGAAATAACTGTCAGCGATTGACAGAAAGCGCGCAGCAAATTCATAGTTAAGACGGGACAACGTCTGTGTCGGGTCAACTAGTGTGAAATAAAAAGTCGCTTGTGATACGGGGCCGCGTTTAATGTTTTTCCTCTTATTAAAATATGATTAATACTTTTACTGATTTACAGGAAACCGTGTTTCAGGCCATGAACTACAATCGCTTACGATCGAAGAGGATGATCGGGGCGCTGAAAAGATTACCTCGCGGCCCAGAAGTCAGAGCGAAGCGTGGCTGTGAGTAGTTTAATGTATTTGCTGATGATATTTAGTCTCGCGAGCGAGGGTCCGTCGGGGTAGTGTATTACCGCAATGTCTATTTCTACCTTTAAGCACCGGTATATGTGTTTCGGTTTGACGTAACCGGCGTTATTAAAGGCATTATGAGATTTAATATCTTAGATGACAAGCATAACACAACTCTCCACCGTACTTTGTTATTCATAGTTCTAGATGGAATGTTCAATGTGAGAAGTCGTGTCGCCATTTCAAACAAGAGATTACCGATATATAGTACCTAACTATACGGTAAACAGAAGTAGTTTGAAGTATCACGTAGCCTTTGCCAGATCCGTTGGTCTTGCGCCTGATCTCTCTCCGGTCATGTCAGATTGCCGTCTCACCGGACTATAAGACTGAAGAACAGAGAGTGCACCTGTGTATTGCGCAAACACTTATGCACTATAATATCTCCTGCGTACCTGGCTGATCTCCGGTGAGATTGGCCGCCTTGGCCGAATTCGGCTAGAAGGGATTCATGCGTCACACCACTTCACTTCCCATGATCAAAGATAGTACGACATAATTCTAGCGATCATGAAGAGACGAAATTGTATTAATTGTATTTTATATGCTATATAGAAATGCAACGAAGACGGTGGTCAGCGTTGCATTTATACACGTGTCATGTCAATAAGGAAAATTGAAACCAGGGAAAACTGGTCAAACCCCCATAATGTTTATTGTACTATATTATATATAATTTCCGTGCTTTCCGGCGTTTTTGCCATGCCTATTGTAATCAAATCTAACAGATCATGTGATAGTTTCCTTTCTTTTAATTTTATCCGTGGTGTCTTATAACTAGCTTATCTCGTTGTAAATGTACCTATCCTTGAGGTTAAAACGCTTCCTTAGATCATGATTTTGTCACTCGCATTGCTATGGAGGGAAGTGGACAATTGATATTTCCAACTCCTCCCTATCTTTCTATTTGATTAATTTCGTTGCGGGATAATGACACATTAGTTTTCTCTGAGACTCGCCGAGCTTCACTGCTCGGTGTCAAATGCGTGCCACTGCTGGTCCTGGCTTACAGGAGTTGTAGTGGTGGGTGTGAGGGCGGGAAAGTCTCTCTGTACTATATAATAAGTAAAAGACAATTCAAAAGTCTGGATTTTATTCGGTTCCTAAAGTTTATTATTAATCAATCTTACGATTAACCATACAATATAGGGTGTCTGTTCTTACAGATTGCCTCGTACGATAAGACCGCCATTTGTACGTTATTCTCTTTTTTTGTTCTATTTGTTTGTATCTCTAGTGTACAAAAACCTGTAATAAATAAATAAATATAGGGACGAAATTTAATGTCAATCTATGAAACATGTGCATGTCTCCATTTTCCTTTTGGTTTTTAAACCACACTGTCGAATGTCCTTTGTCTGGAATTAATTGGTATGTATCGTTAATTCCAAATTTTTGGTGTTAACGATACATACATTAATAGTACGTAAATCGCTCTATGATGGATATCTTATCTCTCAGGATGAAGAGCGCAGGGAAGTGCAACGCAGTACTTTATTTTTCAGTTCTGTATGGTGTCGCTACCGTAGATTTAAATAATTAGATATGCCCTTAGCTCTGAAACTGTCCACTATTTATAACTGTGCGTCTATCGCAAAAATAAAAATATAATCAATTTTACAAACATTTATTAGTAAAATATTACTACAATGCCAATACACAAATTTAAGAAAGTTGTTTGACTGAAGATATTTTGACTGTGAAAAATGAAAACATCAGTTATAAACATTAAAATCATTATCGAATAAAACGAGTTTATAGAATTATTGCCTTTTTGTAGTTTTTTCTTGTAGTTTGTAGTTATTTTTGATAAGGAGGGGAAATTTTTTAGAGACTTAATAGCAAGAAAACAAAAAAACGTACCTGTAATCAACGTGCACCGTTCACTGCTTACTACCACCAACTACGACGGGAAGAGTGAGCTCACTCTTCTCAACGATGGGCACATCTAATGATTTAAATCTATGTTCGCTACTTATTTTATGTACTTGTTTCACGTTTATGGGCGGTCGTATCGCTTACGATCAGGAAGCGGCATGTTCGTCTCCACCTTTAGCCATGCTAGTATAATAAAAAAAAACTTATCTACAGTTTGCCCAGTATCAAGGTACAGCAATCCCAAGCATGGCATGGCTTCGATATCCAAGATTCAAGAACAGTCGGAGACTCACTTCCCAAACTGTATAGACGTAGTGAAAGATTTCGAAGAGGACTTAACACCAAACTGCTTGAAGCTATCAAATGCAGAGATGACTTGGAGGTCCAGAGGTAATTCACAAATACTCTTTAAGATCATTCGATATGTCTACTTATTTCTTTGTAGATAGATAATGCTTTATCATCGACAACCAATTGCAAAAGCAATATAGGTATACCCAGCTTTACTATTGATGACTTTAATGCCGTCTCGGAACATCATTTTTAGATATCATCTTATATGTCACACCTCTCAGCTGAGCCTTCCTAGTAGATTAAAAAAGCCGTTGTCAGAAGTAGGTGCGGAAGCCCTAAAAAGCGACCTAATTCATCTTTATATGGCAGCTCATTACTGGATTTATTCTCAAGATCCTAAGGAGGGCACCACTACTGGATTTATTATCGAGTCTCTAGAGGCGTCAAGGATCTTAGGGCCTCCCCCAGAGATTCTGTGTTTGATAGAAGTACTATTTTTCAGACTGTTAGACCAAGGTGCGAATCCAAACGCGACGTGCCACAGGGAGTGCATCTCCGCGTGCCACCTGGCCGCGCTTGCGGGCGGCGAGGCACTTTCTCTGCTGCATGCGCGGCATGCTGACATGATGCGCTATGACCTGCTCGGTAGGACGCCGCTGCACTTCGCTGCCTGGGAAGGGGAAACATCGCGCAGGTTGCGCTTCTTCTTGATATGCATAAAGGTATGCTGGATTTGGTGGCACATAGCTCGCAGAACTAATGGCTGATGGAGCAAGAAGGTTCTGGAGGGGAGGTCATGAACTAGAAAGCGCAGCGTCCGACGTTCACCCGCGAGGTGGGCTGATGACCTCATAAAAGTGGCTGGAGGTCGCTGGATACGGATCGATCTAGAAATCTTTGGCGGAGGCCCATGTACAGCACTGGACATCCTGCGGTTGATGATGATGACGATGACGCTGGATTTATATACCAAAAGTTTTGTTTGGTGTTACAATAAATACTAAACAAAATTTCAAATTTAACTTTAGATTCTGCGTTCGAATATAAATCTGGAAACCATCTTATACTATTTAGTGGTGTCTTAAAACAATGCTTATTTTTTTTATTTCCCATATTGTCGAACAGTATTCTATAAAAATCATAAGTAAATATCGTTCCCAATACGTGCCATTTGTAGGTAATCTGTGAGAGACAGACATTGTTGCATTATTTCAGGATTACGCGACAAAATTAAACATCAGATATCACTGGACGCGATACAAGAAATAAAAGCAATCAACAGCCATTTTCAAGAATTGGCCAATGTCCGTTGTAAATTAGGAGAGATTACACCAAAACATTTAAACGCGTGGCAAGACACCTTGGATGAGAACACCTTCAGAACAGAGATTAATGTGAGTACCTATATGACATACAAATAGTACTTAATTTATACATATATTTATTCTACTTCTAAAGGCATAAGGTTGGAAATTCCATAGTTTTACCATAGTTTCACTGCTGGTAGGTCTCTCATATGAGAGAGTCCGCCGGGGTAGGTACCACCGCAATGTCTATATCTGCCGCCAAGCAGCAGTGTGTAGTCACTGTTGTGTTCCCGTTCGAAGGATACTGTAACCAGTATAATTACGGGACATAGTAAGATTTAACATCTCATGTCTCAGGATGGCGAGCGCGGTGGAATACCAAATAATCTTTGTAATTCAAGGTGTTGGATGGTGTTTCTACTGTTTATGGGCGGACGTATCGCTTACCATCAGGCGAATGGCAAGCTCGTCTCGTCATTCAAAGCAATAAAAAAAAAAATTATTAATATACTTTGTTTATCGAGAAGCCAACTACATTGAAGCCGCGTCACAACGTAAACCAATCACAGCATTCCATTTTATACTATCACACGCTTGTTAGGTCTCTAGTTTGTGTATCGGACTCCACAGTCAAGACCAGAACAAACCTGCGAATGAAATCCCAGAATCCCCTGGCTTAGCGACTAAAGGGGCCTGGAGGAAAGTTGGAAGAGGATATCTTGGGGAAGGGAAGTGTCGGGGAAGTAAAAGGATGGACGGAGGGGAGAAAGCCAGGAAATGTTGCTGCAGCAGGAACTGTGTGCCTAGGGCCGGAGCAAATGTCCTCCTGTGTCTGGGCGTGCATTCAAAGTCAAGACTGAATGCACAAGAATTGCCTTGGGATGGCTTGTTAGATCGAACACAATACGCATCATTGTGCTTGCAGAAGAAAGACACGACTCCGTGTAATTTTATTGGGATTGGTTGGGGGAATAACACGTGGTTGGTGGCTGACACATTGGTCTCTCGATCCATCACAAACATCAAAATTAAACGACATCGACTTAAGAGTCTGGGTTTTTGGGCCATTCTACTATTATGATGACTATTTATCACTAAGTTAAAGAAGCAATCAAAAAAGCCGTCATAATTGTCTTTCATAAAGACGCAATGTCCCTTGCTCTTCGACATTCTCTTCGAACTACATTTATCAGCTAGTCACTTTGCTTCGTAATTTTGTATTGCAGTTCCCACTCATAAAAGCTGGCTGGACTCCGCTGCATGCGGCAAGTGCGAATGCTCGCCCGCACTGTGTTCGCCTCTTGCTCGCTGCCGGTTCAGACCCGAATGTTCGAGATTTCGGCGGGAGATCCGCTCTAGATGTCGCCGGCTTTGCGTGTTACAACGGACGACAAATAAACCCAAATAAGTAAGATTTTATTGAACATACTATTAAAAGCAAGGGATTCGTTTACTACTGAGGGGGTTTAAGCCTTATTCCACTACGCTGGCCTAGTGTGTGTCGCTAGCCCTCATATACCTTCGAAATTATTTTTTGGAGAATACTGACTGCCTCCGTGGTGTAGTTGTATTACGGTACAACTGTAATGCTGAGGTCTCGGGTTCGATCCCCGGTTCGGGCAAAGTGACATTGGGTTTTTGTACTCAGTATCAGCCCGAAGTCTGAAATTCATGCCCGATATGGGGGATAAGCTTGTTCTATCATATCATGAGCAAAATACGCAGAGTGAAAAATGGGTCCACCAGTTGCGCCTCTGCTTATCCCTTCGGGGATAAAAGTTGTAAGTGTGTGTGCTCGGGTATTTAAGTTTCCTCACAATGTTTTCCTTCATCGTTAAAGCGTACGGAAATTATTGATAATTAATACACACGTATCTTCGTAAAGTAGGAGGCGTGTGTTTTGAAACAACATAAATTTATCCCTGCAGAGTGTTTCATTCCCAACTTAAAGTAAAGGTACGTAAAATAAAACGTAAGTGTAAAGCTATATGTTAGAGCATCATATATCCATTAATGAATTTGAATTTTGGACACAAATAAGTCTAGATTACCATAGCTTCTATTAAATCGACAGATTATTTTTTACTTAAACTGCAAAAATATTACAGGAAAGAAAGAATTGTTGTTTGTATGAACTACAAGACCAGAAAATCCATCCAAATAAAATACTTACTAAAATTAACAACCATTTTCAGCTTCGCGGAAGTAATAAAGCTCCTTCTTAAAGCTAATCCTGGTAACAGAAGCATAAACCAGCTAAAAATATCTCACACTCCGCTCCATACGGCAGTAGAGGTGGGAAGCATTGAGGGTATAGCTGAGTTGCTGGCCGTTGGAGCGTCTGTGTCATGCCTAAATCAGGACGGACTCACGCCTCTGCATCTGTGCGTTAAGAAGAAACAAAAGGATCATCTACAGGTACGCATCTGCAGCTTACAATTTGCTTTCTCTCTCTCCAGTCGGTCCCTAATTGAGGATCATGACTCTCAATTATCTTCACTGTGATATCTCTCCATCGGCTTCGGTCTTTCGCCTGATTAAATGCTGTATTAATGGAAACATTCAATGCACTGGAAATATTACAAATTAATCGGTCGTGAAGAAACATTAGTGTTTGTTTATGAACAAAAGTGTGGCGTGGTGGGGATATCGCGCTGTCCTTTTCTCACTCACGCAGCGTTATAGCGGGTGGCACTGGGTGACGTCACATTTCACTAATACTGTAATTTGTCACCTTCCCTTTCCACCCAATTTCAAAACTTTACAACTTATTTATTATTACGTGGAATTTGAAAATTCTTTTTCCGATAGATTTTGGATGATATACATTTTTAATAAATGTATTTAAAAAAGAAGTCGTCAACTACCCTATTGTTTATGTTAAAATTATAAAAATGAAATACTTCGTTGCAGATTTTTCTAAACAAGGACGTAGAAAACGCGTCTGTCGTAGACAAAGACGGGCAGACAATCCTTCACACGGCCGTGCGCGCCAAGTGGGTTCCAGGAGTTTGTATAGCTCTGGCAGCGGGAGCCCACCCCTTAGCAGTAGTAAGTGACTTTTATTCATTACTTACTTATGTCAAATGATATTTCTACGCAGTTATTAGATAAAAAACCTTTTGTAGCGAAAGTCTTTCAGGTCTGTGTTGGTTAGTGGTGGTCCCGGTTGTACCATCATAATGTTATTGCTGCTTCCAAGTAACATGTTCTGTTGTGTTTCGGTGTGAAAGATTTTTTTGTGAAATGACTGGGCGTTGAATCCTAATACTTCATGTTTTAAGACAAAAAAAAAATATCCTTCAGTCTTGTCCAAATATCAACAGTAAATCATTGTTTTACTAGCTTTTGCTCGCTGCTGCGCCCGCGTGAATGAGTTTTCGGGGATAAAAGTCCAGCTATATATTTTCCCGGGATAGAAAGTAGCTGATAACCTTTCCAGGGTCTTAAATTATTTCCATACAAAATTTCATAAAAATCCGTTCAGTAGATTTTGAGAAAATCGATAACATACAGACAGACAGAAAAGGGGACTTTGTTTTATATTAAGTATAGATGTTTTTTGGGGGGCGATGTATTCCTCACAAGGTTTTTAGCTTGGCATCTTACTTAAATTTCATCGTACATAATATTTTAATCTATTGCATCAATTTCAATGATTTCAGGCACAATATGGAGAAACGCCATTCCATTTAGCTGCAGCTCTAGGCAACGTCGACATTTTCAGCGAAATCATCGAGGCCAATGGTGTCAGAGAAAATATTAACTTCAAAAATGCAGTACACAAAACGGCCCTTTTCAAAGCAGTTGAAAAAGGACATACTGAATGCGTTAGAAAGCTTCTTAAGTACGGAGCGTCGATATCTGAAACTGCGTCTCAAAAAATGAATGTAATACACGTCGCTGCTAAACTAGGCCACGCGGACGTTCTGAAACTCTTACTTGAACGTAGCTACACTGTCACAACAGATATAATTAACTCAAGAACTGCTCATGACGGTAAAGGTTTCGGCCCAATACATTTTGCCGTCTGGAATAATCACCCAGAATGCGTTAAACTACTTCTTTCAAAAAATGCTTGCCTAATTCTAAAGACTTTGTGTGGTCCAGATAAGTTGTCCACTCCCCTACATATAGCTGCAATGAAAAATAATTTGGAAATTGCAAAGATCCTACTAAAATTTAGTACGGCGATAGTGCACGAAGTCAATAATCTAGGATGGACTCCATTACACACAGCAAGTCATTACAAAAGTCGGGACGTGATATTCTTTCTTCTAAAGGAAGGGGCTAACTTGGCAACTATTACTCGTGGGCAGACGATGTTAAGAAAAACAGCAATGGAAATGATCATGAATAATTTGTCCAAGCCGACTGAATTTATGGAAGAAGTGTTCGACTCTTGCATCCATGACAACGATTTGAACCTACACGAGCCTCAATATCAAGTCACTGTTGATTACAGCATTTTGATAACTGATACCAAAGATGCACTTTCCAAAACCTTACCTGATTATACATTACCTATTAATCATAACATGGGACAGATGACGGTGGTAGATGCGATCATCGGCTCCGGGAACAGACAAAAGCAGAATAGACTGCTGCTTCATCCTCTAATAGAAAGCTTCCTGTGTTTGAAATGGAGGGCGTTATTGCCGTTTTTTTGCATGATCATTATAGTGTACATTGCGTTCGTGATAGCTTTGACTGGTTTTGTATTGTCTACATTCTATGACACGGATACAGAGAAATCTATTCCATACACTTATGATTCGGGACCATGGGCCTCGATCACCTTCGCTGCACTGAGCATACTGGTTGTACAGGTAAGTATTTTTGGCTGACACTGACACGCATACTGATTTGACATTGGCTGCAATGTTCTTCAAACCGCAACACAACACAACAACAGTGCTATTTACAACAGTATTTTTTTTTATTGCTTTGAATGACGAGACGAGCTTGCCGAACGCCTGATGGTAAGCGATACGACCGCTCATAAACAGTAGAAATACCATCCAACACCTTGGAATTACAAAGTATTGTTTGGTATTCCACTGCGCTCGCCATCCTGAGACGTGAAATGTTAAGTCTTATATGTCCAGTAGTTACGCTGGCTACAATGTCCTTGAAACCAGAACACAACAGTAACTAAACACTGCTGCTTAGCGACAGATATAGTTCAGTTATCGTATGAAAAGCTAATGCCACTGTCATTAATTTTAGAGCATACTTTAGAGTGTGACTTTTATATTTGATCGGCTTATACATTGTGACCAATAGCATTTATTTATTTTATTTCATAGTTTTATTGTACACTAAAATAAAACAAAAAATGGATAATAAATGATACTCTGTCACACAATATTTTTTTTACTCAGAAGCAGCCTCAGAACAATGACAAGCATAGAAGTAACACTATGACATTTGAGTGTACTTTGTCTTAGACAGCAAGAAATTTAATTGTGTTGCGATCCCTTCTGACATCTTATCGATATCGATAGATGCTTTGTCTATCGGCTATGGTAAATTCACAGACCTGCTAAAATAAACACTTTTCGGTCAGTCAACTACAAACCGTTGCAAATTGCTATTTTAGTTAAAAGCTAAAAAAAGATATCAAAACCCTGATTTGGTATTCAAGAACCAAAAAAAGTCTGGGTATATAAAAGCACTCGGTAAAAAGCTGTTAAATTACAATAAACTATAGAACTACCGGCGTTCTTCGAGCTAAATTTTGTCCAATTTTCATTTGCTATTTACAACAGTTTCCATGCCTTCCGAAACGTCATTTACTAAACACAAAAATGGTTTAGCATTTAGATTATTAAATTAAGAAACTGTTAGAAATTTCGGAAGGAATGGAAACCGCTGTAAGTAACAAACAAGAAATCGGCCGGAATTTCTTCTAGGAGAAAGCCAGTACGCCTTCTGTTCTTTTCTGACTTTCTTAGGCATTAAAAGATACCCAAGAGGTGGGATTTGACAGAAGCTACTAAAATGGGACAGTAAAATTAAAACACAGCGGTATCATTCATGTCACATATGTTTGATAACTTATTTCAATGTTAATAAAACTTTGTCGAAATGCTTAGAGCAAACACGGCGCTGTTTTTTCCAATGCCAATTGGGACGAGCTATGGCAACGGTCCATTTTTGCCTCATAGCATCATCTGTAGAGAATCTGCAATAAAATACATTGTATGAAACACACTATGAAAATCAGATAGTTTCCTCGACCCCAGCCTTCGCGCACGGTTTCCAAGTGGCTTTTACCACTATACCACCGTATATTGAAAGTAAAAGGCAATTTATGCAAAATAGTAAACTACAATATACCAACATTTATGTTATCGAAAGAATATGCAGCACAACACTATTGAACACGACTACGTAAATTGGTAAAAATGAAAAATACTTAATAATGACTGGATCGAATGGCCAACAGCAGATTATAATATGACTAGAGCATAATAAAGTATAATTAATAACACTTTTTGCACTTATGTACAGGGTTTAAGCAAATATATTAGATTTTTTGTTTACTCACCGATGGAAGCTGATGATTTCAATTTCATTTTCTTTACGAGAAGAATGAGATTTACACCCCACAATAACGCAGGCCATTGCTTGTTCCTAGGGCTATATCTTACTTAAACAGCACTGTGTATTTATTAAAATTAACAACAATAATTTTACACAACATGTAGCCACTTTAGAAAAGTACGCGCTGAAGTATAACGTAACTAAATTGTGTGGGCGCGTTTGTGACATTGTTTTGTGATTGGCAAGTTGGAACATTTGACATTTTATTTGCTTTTTAATTCGGCATCATAAAGAGGACCAAAGGTAACCATTTGATTATTTTAAAGTGTACGCAAGCCGACCTTAGCAACATAATATTCGTCTCGTTCTTTTCAACGGTTTTGGCCTATTTGAAAAAATAGGATAAGTATATAAGGGGAATTTAGATTCCTTCTATGCTTGTTCTTGTTCTGAGGAAGCAGCAGTCTTAAATAAATGGCAGTCGTCAAATATAATACGAACAAATACCAGAGACACTGTCAGCTAAGCCACTATCTATCTATTTTCTATTATATCTAATCAAAGGAGTATTTATTAAAAAAAAGGATTATCATTCGCCTAATTTGTTTGAAGAATTTGCTTACAAAATTCAATTTTTGTAGTTCGTTAAGCATTCATCGCTCACTCCCTTATTCATAAACGTTATTTATCTAAGGACGGAGCATTACTGTGGTAACAAGTTCGTTTCTCAGTGCCGACGGCATGGCAGCCTTCGCAGTGCATAGACATAGGGCTGTTGTGATTGGCTAATATTGAGATACAACTTGAATCTAGTTGGATATCAGATAAACAAAGTTGAACAAACAGCAAGCTGTCAGATAAACAAAGCTTAGAAACAGACTTGTTATCACAGCAATGCTCCATGCGTTAGATAAATAACGTCTATGAATAAGGGGATAATACTTTATATTTGTTACAGGAGTTGTTTTACTATAAATTCTCGCGAAGATATTTCGGACAATTCGAGACTTGGGTAAAATTGTCAACTATTTTTCTAGCCATAATCCTCATGATGTACCACGATGTTAGGTATTTGGATAAGGTTTGGTACAGGAATGTAGCTGCATTAGCTTTGCTTCTCTCTTGGGTGGAGCTGATGTTTCTGCTGTCCGGATTTCCAAATTGGGGATACTATGTGCCGATGTTTAGCCAGGTATCTTCAAAAGTGGTCAAGGTAAGATATTTATAAGGCCTAAAAAAAGATTAGCAAGTAATGTTTTTAGTTACTGGTGTATATTGCTGGTGGTAGGATATATTTTATATCGGCCCGGATAGCAACCATTGTATACACGATATTAAAACCCGCCATAGTTGCACGCGTAAATTTGTCGCGTCCCGAGACCAGCCTGTGTATATCCAGTTCCAACCGGCCTGCATAATTGTATCAACTACCGAGGGGTAATCATCTCTCGTCAGTCGACATTTTATTAAACCCCACTCCACTTACCATCAGGTGCAGTGTGTTTACTTTGCGTGCACGTTTAAAAAAAATACATTAAGTCCATGCCACTAATTACATCATGGTAATAATTCTATAGATTTTTATTTATTACTTCTTTAATATACAAAATCAAAATCTGTTCGCTTGTACTCCAAACTCTCCATTATTTCAGATTCTTCTGACCTTCGGATTCCTTATAATCGGATTCTCACTCGGATTCATGATAGAGTTTCACGCGGAGGGGCCTTTTGAAAATCCTTTTGCCGCTCTCGTCAAGACCATGGTGATGATGGCATCAGAGTTCGACTACGACGACCTCATAGATAACATAAAAGAAAAGAAGGGACTAGCACCGTCCCTCATTCCTGTTCGTATCATTTTCCTAGGCTTTTTGATTTTCACCGCAATAGTCCTCATGAACTTGATGGTCGGTGTGGCTGTCAACGACTTACAAAACCTGGAGTTTCTAGGCAACATAAGGAAGACTGAAAAGCAAGTGGAATTTTTGGCTTTCCTCGAAAATATAAGGAAATATCTCCGCCTGCATAGACTTCTGCCGGCGTGTATTCTCAAAAAGTTTATAGTTGAGAAGAAGATAACTTTATGTCCAAGCGAGCGATCCTGTAAATACTATAGGAAATTACCGAGGCATATAAGGGAATCTATATTTGAAATAGCTCAAGAACAAAAACGACACACAGATGTAGAGCACGACACGAAAACTTACAATACTAAACTCAATGAGATTTATAAAGCTATTGTAAAACGTTCTAAAGAGGAAGAATTGAGTAATACTAAAGTGTTAATAGAGGAACAACAAAATGGAAAGCAAGATATGGAATTGATTGTAGCTGAATTAAAGAAACAACTTGACTTGCATTTTGAAAGAACTATTGAACTTTTTAATATTAAAACGGATAGCATACTTAATAAATTAAAAGGGGTTGGAAATGAAGGAATTATCGAGGTCTAAAGCCGATTTTAGATGCCAATTCTCAAACGTAAGCGAATGTCCGTAGACTGGTTTTATTAGTTTAAATATTATATCAATAAATACTTTTTTATAAGGGCGTCAAATCAAATCACATAATAGTACGTTTGTTATCACATTGAAAAAATCTTAAAATAGATCATTTTTGTGTGCAATAGGATCTTGTAATTAATATCATTGAACGATATTTTAAATATATTTTTATTTTTTAAGGCTGGTTTTTCATTTTTGTAATGTAGCGTTCACTCTTTTAAAGCAGTTTGTTTAACTGTATGTTTTCGTATCGCCACATTGACCCGTTTTTGAACAAATTTATAAATTTTCCTACTTAATTAAATTTTAAAAGAGTTGCTATCGCATTTATCATCGAAAATGAATGAATCGGCATATAATCAGTATATATTCATTTCATTAAAAAAAAAGAAGTTTGCGAAGGTATTATTTCTATCAAAAAAAAATTGGCCTAAATTTCCCTTGACTCTAGAACTTCCACCTTTTTGAAAGTGTAATAAAATGTTTATTCTCTGAAAAAAATACGGAGCCTACTGGATCAAACTTTAACGTATATATTTTTATAACGTTTAATTTTATAAAAATATTTTTGATTAACTTTATATTAATAATATGTTACGATCTTATAAAAAGAAAATACGCAAAAGAGATATGCCCAAAGTTAGTATCTTATGATTTAGTAATATTATTTATTTATTTACAATTTCAAGTGTATTTATTACCAACCATTCTCTACCAGTCAATCTAAAATACGTTTCACTGGAGATTGATTTCTCGTACGTGAGAAATCAGGTAGATGCCACTGTTATGTCTACGGACCGCTATCTCATTCGGAACTATTAAAAACGCTTCTAGTGTTGTGGATTTTTGTTCATAGGTGGCGCTGATCACTTTTCATATCTAGATAATCCACTTGTTTGTTTGCTCAATTATACAATAAAACTGCCAATAATACAATATTTATAATAAGGTAGTGTGACCGAAGTTAGCCCGGTTCCTTACATGGCCCATCATGTTGTCGCTTGTTTTTTGAGTTGTAATGTAAAAATATACTATAACTTTTTAATTGTTTCTTTATTATTAAATTTTGTACGTAGTCATATGTTGCAATTTAATTAAAAGCTTTTTAGTACATATTAAATACAAACCTTTTAGTTTTTTTAAATTTAGGCTGACGAATTAACAGCCCACCTGATGGTAAGTGGTCAGTCGCTAATAGACATCGGCAATGGTTGAGCACTAACAAGCTGCTAAATCCCATAAAACTTTGCTAAACCTCGTTTGAAGAAGGATATGTTCCAACGCCAAGGAAACACGGTAGAACGAATTTCATTCCAGAGTGCACACGTGTGTGATAAAAATGTTCTTTCGAAACGCACGGTGCTGGTACGCGTTTCCAGGTACACTTAAAAATAACGGTTGCATCTTTAAAATATGGAGCTCAGTTATTTATTTTTATATAACTCCAGTTATAGTTTATTCATGGAACACCAGCTGTAGTAAATTGGAGTGTATTCGTAGTGTATTCGGATCTATAATCTAGATCTTTCAGCTGTGAAAATATAAAGATATGATGAGTACATATTATGCGATTTCACAAGGGAATTAAAATCTATGGGTTATTTTCCGTTGACCTAGAATTATTAAATTTGCTAAGAAGCAATGTCTCACAGCACAAAAAATCGGTAAAACGTATTTATTTACTTTAATAACAAAAAAGGCTTATTAGTTTCTCCGTTTTTTTAGGTGTGGGTTTGCATATTGTTTTTCATATTACGTTAATGTTCCTTGCTGAATATTGGCCTCCCCCAAAGACTTCCAGATCGACCTATCGGAAGTCCGCTTCCACCGGCCTCCTTCGACTTTTATTACGTCTCTGTTTAAAATGATTTAATGGATTAATTAAATGTGTCTTTAGATTATTAATGTTAAGTATGCAATACGGGACACGAGTGAAACAAACGCTGGCTCGTAACGCACTGATTTATTAGCCCATCGACAAGGGCGTGTACGCAGCACGCTATACTTATAACTACATATATAACACCTTCTCCCCTTCAAAAGGACACAATACAAAGAAATATTTATACTATACTTTTAAAAATAACAATTTTACACCTTATAATTAACTCTAGGAATCGGTCGCAATAGTCTAACAGTACTCCTTGAGGGAGGCACCTCTGTTGAAGGTGACGACAACAATGACCGCGTGTCCACGTCCTCCGGCCTCGGTTCCTCTTCCCTCACAGTCGAGGGCGAGTTAGGCGCGACGGTGGCGCACTGCTCACTTTCATCGTAGTTATCGCCATCCATATAGTCATAACTTTCGGCAACCTGGTCGCCTCGGAACAAAATAATTTGATTTTTGTGCTTTTTTAATAACTTTAAATGCACTACATCTTTTATTAAATATAAAACTTTTCCGAGTCTTTTTACAACAATTCCTTTGCACACATTACGTAAATGACCTTTTTTAAAACACTTCTTGCATTTATAGTTAATAAACCGGCACTGGGTAGAATTATGATTAGAACGACCGCACACTGAACACTTTTCTTTTCCCGTATGAAGTGTTTCGTTGCCGTCGCCCTCGCGGCGCTTGATCTGGAACACCTGTGGCGTCGTGCGCTCGGGAACGGCTGTGGTCGCGGCACCAGCCTGTGCAGACCGTATGCTCCCAGCTACTTGTACTGCCTTCGCCAATGTTAAGGATTTCATGTCGTGGCTAAACAATTTCTCCTTTTCGGGTTCAGCCAGCATCCCCAAGACAAATCGATCGCGCAGTATTTCCTCCACGTTGGTGAATCCGTAGTCAGCAGTAAGTCCCCGCAATCGCGCTGCCCACTGCTGATGTGTTTCACCCTGTTGTTGTACAGAGGAGTAAAACTTTTGTCGCTCACTAAACCCGCACTTTTTGGGTGTAAAGTGATCATCAAGTATCTTGATTATGTCTTCATAAGGAACGTCTTGTAGATCCTTAGGTAAGGCGAGGTCTGAAGCCAATTTGTAGGTGGCCTCCGTGAGTGCGCTCAGCAAAATTGCTCGTCTTTTTCCCGTCGCATCAGATTCTCGTCGATATCATTCGCGATAAACCACTGTGATAGTCTACATTTATACGCTTTCCATTCTTGTATGGAATGATCAAAACTAGACAAAATGCCAAAAGTAGCCATGATTTTTTCTTCCTTTTTTGTGTGGGTACTCGTCGCCACTGTTAAGTATGCAATACGGGACACGAGTGAAACAAACGCTGGCTCGTAACGCACTGATTTATTAGCCCATCGACAAGGGCGTGTACGCAGCACGCTATACTTATAACTACATATATAACAATTAATTTACGACTTTATACTTCTTTTCTATCCAGGACTTCGGAGAGAGAACAGTGAAGGCAATTAATAGGATCTGCGTGTGCCACAGTGTGGTCGGAGTTTTATTCATACGAAATGGTATTTATTTGTTTGGTATTTAGAGCTGAAATGCACGTTGTCCGTACTCTTTATTTATTTGTGTTTTTAAGATCTTGTTATAAATGTTTGTGTGTGTCCCATTATATTGTGCGAATGAATGTTTCTTTCTGTCTTCAGATGTTTGAATGTTAAAACGCAGAAACTGTTGTATAGGTTTGAATAGGAGAAGACCGATATGGTATTCACATAATTGTGGTGGTAACGCACAGCTATCACGCTAGATGGCGATAGAAGGTACTGACTTGCGGTAGCAGAAATTACGCGACGCGCAGCATATATACCTCCACCTTTTATCTTTCCTTTCCATAGAGGAACGCAGCCATCTGTTCCTCCACAGGGGCATCTATCTACAAACGCCGCTAGAGCTTCAATTACTGATCAATGAAAAATATTAATCAGTTACTGATCAATGGAAAATATTATATATTTTGCTCATTTGCAGGTTTTTCTGAAATGTACACTTTGCCAGAAACAATGGCGCAAGTAGCATCTACCAAACTACCTCAGCTAACTTCTGCTATACACCGGGCGGTCACAGAATTGGTAACATTTGCAGTCAGCGACATAAGTTGCTAAACTAATTTAAAACTTAATACAAGCCTGTTTTGAGTTTATTTTTTAATATTGATTCATTTTTTATTTATTAAAATTCATTAGCAAGATTTGAACGGAACAATTCGACCCCAAAATCGTAATCCATGACTCTAAAAACCCGGCGATAATAATAAATCAGACCGATTGGACCAACAAAGTTTTTAGGCATCATCGCCAACTTGATTTTTTTTTATCATTCTTGTGTCTTCAATTATAATTATTCAATCACCACCAAACTATAGCGAACCTATGGAAAATGATTACTTTAAACTGCTATGATGGAATTTGCTTAGGGTTGATATTAAGTTGATGTTAAGACTCGATCATCACTCGTCTTGGGATTGAATCCCAGCCCGGGGGTACCTCTGTGGGACTTATAGCACGAATAAACCAACATAAGATCCCTCAAAGAGTTTGAAATTTCTAAAAAAAATTATTATTATTCTTTGTGAATTATCGCTTGCTTCAACGGTGAAGGAAAACTTCGTGAGGAAACCTGCATACCTGAGAAGTTCTTTTTAGGAATTTTGAGGGTGTGTGGAGTCTTCCAATCCGCACTAGGCCAGCGTGGTGGATTAAGGCCTAATCCATCTCAGTAGCAGAAGAGACCCGTGCCCAGCAGTCGGACAGTGTACTAATACAGGGCTAATATTATTATTATATTATTATAAGTGATAAATCAACAAAATTCCACAATGCTTAGGATATTCATGATGAGCTGGTCGCGTTCAGAGTTGAGACGAAGTCAGTGGAGATCTTGGCCGCTGCGGGACCGGGGTTCACTGCCTGTGTCGTGCATAAAGTCAAGAGGCAAAAGAAGCAAAATACTATGCGGAAATAATTTGTTGAAGGTAGAGTCAGCAAATTAATGTATATGCGGATGAAGGCCAAATGCGTGAATTAAAAATTTATGAATTTACTTTACTGGTCTCTCATATATGACCGCCTGGATAGGTACCACCGCATTTTCTATTTCTGCTGCCAAATAATAGTTTCTGTTGTGTTCCAGTTGAAGGAAATTGTAGCAAGTGTAACTACTGGACATAATAATATATAACATCTCATGTCTCAGGATGGCGAGCGCAGTGGAATACCAAACAATAATTTGTAATTCAAGATGTTGGATGGTGTTTCTACTGTTTATGGGCGGGCGTATCGCTTACCATCAGGCGAACGGCAAGCTCATCTCGTCATGCAATGCAATAAAAAGAAAGGAAAACAAGAAGGTCTTTTTAGTAACATGTACATTAA
The DNA here is from genome assembly GCF_014839805.1 of Manduca sexta. Taxonomy (NCBI): domain Eukaryota; kingdom Metazoa; phylum Arthropoda; class Insecta; order Lepidoptera; family Sphingidae; genus Manduca; species Manduca sexta. Next base: position 2,907,020 of record NC_051118.1, on the reverse strand, counting down.
TTTCGGCCTGAGTGTACTTTTTATCATAATTGTACAAAAAATCAACAATAATATTTCATTCGATTAAAAATTGTAAAAAAAATATTTTACTCAATTTCACAAGCGTGTTTTATTAGAAACATAAAATTTGTTTATTTTATATTTGCATTCCCTTAATAATAGGGCAACGGATTGTTTTTGTTTTCCGGTAAAAAATTAACAAGTTATACCGTCTTTGAATTTCGGTGGAAGGGGTAAGTAATAAGGAACAGAAAAGAGGCGCAATACCCACATTTGACGTCAAGGGAATTACTATACGTGCTAAAGAAAGAGATGAAGAGATATTCCCACAACGCGCTCACTTCTGCACATAGCAATATTTGAGATACGAATTACTGGCTCATTTTTAAACAATTTTTATGCAGTTTTCGCGGGATAGCTTCTTTTTCGTATTACGGTCCCCTATTGCGCTTTAATCTTAAAAATACGAAACCCACAGAATTATTATGAACTTTTATATCAACTTCATGACAAAAACTAAGTAAATATTTAAAATAATACGGTTTGTTTATATTTGTGGTTTTTATTTTAGACAAATCATGATACACTATTGCAAAGTTTGTGAAACGAGATTTAAAAATTTCATGTTACAAAAGATGAAATATATTTTTATTTACTTACATAATAAACATTTTTGAATTAACTACCTACATCTTAAATTAAAAATACCTAATCGAAAAGATGAATTAAATTATAAACGATTTAATTCATGGTTCTCCTTTGATTTATCTTTCGGGATTATTATTGTTTTTTTTTACTGAAAAATACTTGATAAATGTGATATAAAAATTAAATTAGTGCAAAAATGTAAGAGACTCATGTGAGCCAACAAAATTCTGCCTATTATCCAGTTATCTTGAAGTCTAGTGTCGACTTAGTGACTACCTAACAAGCCCTAGCCTCTAACATTAGGCGGGTGGGTTACATATCAAATACCGGAACCTCGCGCCCAACCGTCACCCTAAGTATAAAAGATGAGTTAAGCTAAATTTAATAGGTGTTTATGAAAATATATCCTTAAGTTTGTGAAATAATTTGTTAAAAATACCTACATGCTTTAACATTTAGTCGAGTAGATTATTATCATTATTATGTTGTATCTTTCCTGTTAGTCGAGTAGATTAGTTATATTATTATATTGGATCTTTCCTGCGGGAAGAGCCTACTGGAAAAATACAGCACAATGTTACATCTGGCCTGTGTGACCCAAACATGGAGGTAAAGTGAAAAAAAAAAACAAAAAATTAAAGTTGTTTTAATAACGTTGAAAATGACATCTTATTCTAATTTATTTTACATCTTTGTTTAATTCAATGTGTATTCCTGTAATTCATCTTTCTATTTCCTTAGTTTCATTGGTTCACTGATCGAGTCTTTTATTTTGCAATAGCAAAGCAGATTACATCACTGGTATTTTAATAATAAAAAAAAATTCCGCTCGCCTTTAAATCCAAGAGATAGGCAGAGGTGCAACCAGACACTCTTTTAAAATAATATCTTCTATAATAAATCCTTGCTGATATTGAGCAGAAAACCCAGTACCACATTTCTCAACCCAGTATTCGAACTTGGGAATGACAGCATAAACAGAATCTTAAAGCAATATTGTACTTTGCACGCAATACAAATACGCCACCGAGACAGTCTTTTCAACAGCATATTTTTTTCTTTTTTTATTCGCTCACGGCAGAGTGACTTCACTGCATCTGATGGTAAGTGGAGTGGGGTCCAATAGAATGTCGACTGACGAGAGATGATTACCCTTCGACAGTCGACACAATTATGCCGACCTGTTGGTACCAGATATTCACAGGTTAATCTCGGAACGCGACACACTTATGCAAGCCATACACGCTACGGTCTACCGGAGAGGTCATCTGTGCAGGTATGCCTGCGCAGGTATCAATTGAAAGTATTGATTTTCGATTCTGCGCCGGTCGCCTGCACAGGCTCAAAAATCTGCACAGGTCTATTCCCACACAGATTGCGGTCTACCGGCGCAGGCATACCTGCACCGGTGGACCTTTCCGATGGACCGTAGCATGTATGGCAGCCATTACGTGGGTCTCTATGGCGGGTTTTAACACCTTGGAATATGAAGCTGAATTATTGTTTGGTTTGTAATGGTTTATGAAAAAGGTTTCTTTTGGTTCGTGATACGTCGCATACATCAGTTCTTTACATCTACATGTTTAATTTATTGAGTATATTGTCTATTTTTATATTGAGTAATTCGATTGAATTCTGATTTTGTTTAAAACGAGAGTCAAGATGTAGTTTTAGTTCTGTTATAAGTGATTCTATGCTTTGCGTAGCGTTTATTTCTTCTTTGATGTGTTGATTTTTATTTTGTCCCTCCTCCTCCATTGGTTCAGGAGAACTGCATAGTTCATCTTGTTTAGAATTTTTTACAATGACTTTGTAAATTTCATCAAGTTTCGTGTTGTAAGTTTTAGAACCGAGCAATTCATCTCTTTGTCGTTTGTGTCTCAGAGCAATATCAAATATAGAGTCCCTCAGGTGTGATGGTAACTTATTAAAATATTTACACGACAGCTCGTTTGTACCTAGAATAATGCTCTTTTTTACTGTCTTCTTCGTTATAGGAAAGCAATAAGCTATAAGCCTGTTGCAGCGCAAAAAATTCTTCACGTTTTCGAGGAAAGATAAAAATTCCACTTGTTTTTCGGTTTTCCCTATATTGCCTAGAAACTCCAGGTTTTGTAAGTCGTTGACAGCCACACCGACCATCAAGTTCATGAGGACTATTGCAGTGAATATCAGGAAGCCTACGAAGACGACACGAACAGGGATAAGAAATGGTGTTAATCCTTCATTTTCTTTTATTTTACCCATGAGATTCTCATAATCAAATTCTGACGTCATCATCACCATGGTCTTGATGATGGCGGCGAAAGGGTTTTCAAACGGTTCCTCTGCATGGAACACGATCATAAAACTGAGTGAGAAGCCAATGATTAGAAATCCGAAGGTCAGGAGAACCTGAAAAAAGATCAGTTTAGAATAGCTGTATTGAAAACTTGTATGTATTCTTTAGGAAATGGTAAAAATAAAACTTAAGAGTTAATACCTATGATAAAAAACGCTCAAGTGCGAGTTGGTCTCGCGAACTGCAGGTTCCGTACCAACTAGCTTTTTTATGTTATACTAATATATATACGGCTTGTAGATTTTTCCCTTTACTTGTACTATAAGACATTGCTTCTTGTCTATTTTCACCATTCTAGGTTAATGGAAAGTACCCTATATGTTTTGATTCCCTTGTGAAATTTCAAAATATGCAGAAATATGCTATATAAACTTACACGTTTGATTCCCTTACAGTAGAACGCGAGTATTTAAGTTGATACCTGTACGCGTTGCTTAGACAGAGGGACTTGACGTCTGTCAACTGTCTAGACAGACAGACGGACAGACGGACAACAAAGTGATCCTATAGGGTTTCCTTTTGAGTTACGAAACCGTAAAAAGAGGGAAAACCTGTGCAGGCAAAATAGTTTACGGCCTAATGGTAACAACTTCCAAAAATTTTTGTTCTGGCCACGATGAAAGAGGATACACAACTATGGTTCCGCAAATCAGCTCGCGTAGTACTGTTAAGAAAAGTTAGCACGGGTATAAGGTTCTATAACAGTCTGAGAATTAATTATGGCATGCTTGAGAGTGTACGTAGCAATCCTATTTGTTGTCTAACTAGCTACTAAGAAACAAACCCCCTTATTCATAGACGTTTTTTATCTAAGGACGGAGTAAAGCTGTGGTAAGAAGTTTGTTTCTCATTGCTAACGGCATGGCAGCCTTCGCAGTGCGTAGCTATAGGACCGTTGTGATTAGCTAATATTGTTGTATCTCAGCTTTACTCCGTCCTTAGATAAAAAACGTCTATGAATAGGGGAAAAAATTTTGCAGTTTCTAAATACCCTATTTGATATTATGAAGTAACATATTTTCTCGCCTCTAAGAATGGTACAACTATTTTAAGTGTTTTAAGCAGAAACCTTACCTTAACCATGTTCAAAGATACCATCCTGAACATCGGAACATAGTATCCGTATGTAGGAGATCCGGATAAGAAAAACATCAGCTGTATCCAAGACAGAAGCATAGCTATTGCAGCTGCATTTCGGTACGTAATTGTGTCCGATGAAGACTTATTGTAAGAAATAAGGTATATGATTAAGTAAATAAGACACAATTTCAACCAGCTCTCCAATTGTGTCACATATTTCTTCGAGTACTTGTAATGAAATATCTCCTGTAACGAACATTTTGCTATGAAACTATACCGGGTCATTTTTATATTGCGTTACTAAATGAAACCACATGTTTATCTACTTGGAAATAACACGTTAAAATATGTTACTTGAGCCGTAGATGTAAAATAAAAATGTCTAAGTTTCGAACAAAATCAATATTTATGAAAGTAATTTAATTTTACGCGCCCTACTGCCACTACTACTCTGAGAGAATTAGTTGTAACGGCAACATTTCGCACCCTTAGAACTAGGGTGACCTATTTATTTGTTTATTTATTAGATTTTCCAGCAGACTTAACACTACGATTACAATCATGAAAAAAATTATAACTTATAGCTATAATGTATGTAAGCATAAGTTAGTAAAACTCAACATGTATTATGTAACTTATAAGTGATTTCGAGCGCAGCAAATAATACAAACAGACCGGAGGCGGCTAAAAGGGCTTACTTTTTCGTGCCCATACATAAAAAACACGCTGGAGGGCTTCTGGTCTTAAGATAAAATGTAGATCACATTCATTAAATATATTTTGAAATTTATTAATGCAATTATACTTAAAAGCGGCCATAGCCTAGTTGGGTGTGGAACGGACTGCCAAGACGAATGTCCGCAGGTTCAAATCCCACGGGCACACACCTCTGACTTTTCTAAAATCATGTGTGTTCTTTGTGAATTTATCGTTCGCTTTAACGGTGAAGGAAACATTGTGAGGCAACCTGCACATCTGAGAAGTTCTGTATAGGAATTCGAAGGTGTGTGAAGTCTACCAATCCGCACTAGGCCAGTGTGGTGGACTAAGGCCTAATCCCTCTCAGTAGTAGAGGAGGCCCGTACTCAGCAGTGGGCAAGTATATAATACAGGGCTGATATTATTATTACTATTATTATAATTATACTTACTTGTATAACTAGTAATATCAGTGGCCACCTTAATATTTGGAACCATATGTTTGAGGTTGGAGTGTAAGAAATGATTCCGTTCGCGTCATTGACGTTTGATGTGTTAAAACTAGTGCTGTTCGTATTATTGTCGTTTGAAGTGTAAGGAGTAGTCAAATTTGTGTGATTCGCTAAGAGAGTTGATAAAAGAAATCCTGTAAAAGATATTGCGAACCAGATGTATACTATAATCATACAATAAAAAAACGGCGACAGCGCTCTCCATTTCAACCAAAGAAAGCTTTGTATTAGAGGGTGAAGCAGCAATCTATTCTGGTTTTGTCTGTTTCCGGAACCGATGATTGCCTCTATCACACTCATTTGTTCAATTTTGTACGTTTTAGACTCTATATCGGCGAGAAATTTATCCCCAAAATCGGGAAGTAATATGCTGTAATCGACAGTTACTTTGCAGTTAGAATCGTGAAGATTTAAATCGTTACCGTGAATGCAAGAGTCAAACACTTCCTCCATGAAATCAGTGGGTTGCGACATGTTTTTCATGATCATATCCACAGATGTTTTTGTAATTACTTTTTTCTCTCTAGTAATGGCTGCTAAATTAGCGCCTTGTTTTAGAAGAAATATGACCACCTTCCGGCTTGCGCAGTAGCTTGCTGCGTGCAGTGGTGTGAATCCAAAATAATCAACTTCGTGTATTGTCGCTGCATTGAATTCGATCAGAATCTTTGCTATTTCCACATTATTTTTCAGGGCTGCTAGGTGTAAGGGAGTGATAACCATATTGACGCCACTCGAATTCATCAAGACGGAAGCGTTTTTTGTTAGAAGTAGTTTAACGCATTCTGGGTGGTTGTGCCAAACGGCAAAATGTATTGGACCGAATTTTTGTTTACAGTTTTCAATTTGTGAGTCTATTAGTTCTTTAGTGTCAGCGTCGTTATGATCAAGTAATATGTTTAATATATCGTGATAACCTCGTTTAGCAGCGACGTGTAATACATTCATCCCTTGACCCGTAGTTACTGTGATAGATGCTCCACATTTAAGGAGTTTTATAACACAATTAGTATGCCCATTGTCAACTGCTTTAAAAAGTGGGGTTTGGCTATGCATATTTTTGATGTTAATATTATTTTTGATATCAACGACGCTCAGTATCTCGTTGACGATATTTAGGTTGCCAAGGGCTGCAGCTAAATGGAATGGAGATTCTCCGTCATGTGCCTAAAATTAATTAATGATTATAATGGAGTTATGAAAAAAGCGGCGATAGCCTAGTCGGTTGTGGATCGGACTGCCGAAGCGAATGTCCGTTGGTTCAAATACCAAGGGCACACACTCCGACTTTTCTAAAAAAATATGTGTGTATTCGTTGTGAATTATCGCTCGCTTTAACGGTGAAGGAAAACACCGTGGGGAAACCTGCACACCAGAGAAGTCCTCTATAGGAATTTCGAAGGTGTGTGAAGTCTACCAATCCGCACTAGGCCAGCGTGGTGGACTAATGCCTAATCCCTCTCAGTAGTAGAGGAGGCCCGTGCCCAACAGTAGGACAGTATATAATACAGGGCTGATATTATTATTATATTGCAAAATTTTTACAATCGTTTGAAGTATATAGACAGCGGAACTGTATCTCTCAGGTATAAAATGCTGGAAGATGTAAAAGGGCCACGTAAAAGGCATGTTTAGAGTCGCGTTCCTATCCCGTGTATAATGCACCGATTAAACTAACACCGATTCACTTCGAAAGTAAATCAATAAAAATAATACCAGCCCTATATTATATTCTAGTCACTGCTGAGCTTCGACCTCCTCTACTACTGAGAAGGTTTAGACTTCATTTCACTAAATGGGCCTAGTGCGGGTTGATTTCACATATAAATCTTATTAACTAACTTAGGTACCCCCACAAGGTTTCCTCGCGATGTTCTTCTAAAGTTGCATGGACTGATTTTTCACGATTAAATTATGAGACAACCTGGTTCCTCGTCTTCTCGTGAGCACTACTACTGCCCATAATTAGGAGCATAGAAAACATGCTATGCACTGCGCTTTCACATTCCTTCATGACGATTGTTTGATGATGAAAGTCGTCTTATATTGAACAAGAATAACTGTCAAACCGGAACCTAATTTCGTATTACGGAAAGCATACATTCGTTTGACGTCAATCCTTGGGATATGAATAATATAAGTTATTACCAAAGCTAATGGATCCGCCCCTTCTGCCAGAGCGATACAAACTCCTGTACTCCAATTGGAGAGCACTGCTGTGTGTAGGATTGTCCTGCCGACTAGATCCACGGTTGTAACTAAAGCGTTGTGTTTGTCGTTTTTAACGAAAATCTGAAATTAGTATGCATTTTTAAAATGTTTAATACCAATACCCAGCTTCTGTAAGTAACGACAAACATGATTCAATTTTATTTTATTTTCTATTCAAGATTATAATACGCCTGCAGTGCTGAACTCTTGGATCAGGTCCAGCAGTGATATTTATGACTCTGTATCAGTCAGGAGTCTGGAATTTTTGCATGGTACAGTTGTCCCCCCATATCATATCATGGGACGGAATACATACAGGGGAAAGTGGGTACACCAGTTCCGGCTCTACCTACTACAGGGATAATAGGCGTGAATGATACTATAATATGAATAGATATTTCACCAAGTAGTTGTGAAATGAGTGTTTCTAAGTAACACTGGTTGTATGAAGCCTTTAAAGGAAGCTGCCTGAGGTGTCTCCTTAATATTTTCATGCTGAGACCCCATTTTATGTACAGCAATATGTTCCCGAGGGTACGGAAAGCACTGTGCCAAGCTAGTTTTAGCGACTATTCCGGTTTAGTCAGGATAGCGTGAGACCGGTACGTATAACACTGAATTAGGCCTAGGGAGCTTTTATTCAGTTTACCGTTATGGGTTTTGATCGAAATCAACTTATCAGAATACATTTGTTTGCCAAAATCATCATCTTGTGAAATTATTGGTGAACAAAAATAATTGACATTTCAAAATGTAAACGTGCCTAAAACAAAAATACCGTTCCTTAATTTTTCTACTCTGAGTTCGATTATATATTTTTAATATTTTTTTAATACTTTTAAAAAAAATTTAAACTAAAAAATGCTTGATGACGTCACACATACAGTTAAAATGAAGTTGTTCCTTGGTTCACTTTACTTTTTATTAAAAAAAAACTAAGGCACTGTCATTTACCAATGTCAAATGTCAATATTACAATAGGTCCGTCATAGTTATTGCCAGAGACCAATAAACTAGATTATTACGTTCAATCTTTCTTTTATACAATAGGTCCGTCACAGCTGTCACTTTCAAAAGAGAGAGAGAGAAAGAAAGAAAAAAAACTGTCACCTCACTTCTTGTTTTTCTGCAAAGCTGAGGTCACTACGTCTCGAGCCGTATATGTGACGTCATTTGGTGCTTACGTCGTTTTAGAATAAAACAAAATTCAAAGTGGAAATCATGAATGAAAATATCTGAACGGTGAAAAAAGTTAAAATATGTGTCTCATAATTTTAGATCTAGTTTCATAAAATATAAACATTTGAGTATGTTGAAAAAATGAAATGTCGATTGTCATTATTTCAAGACGATAACGCGAATATGTCATACCTGTAGATGCTTTTTTAATTTCTTCATAACGCAAAGATGCAGTGGCGTCAGTCCGTCTTGATTCTGGCTACACACTGACGCTCCAAAGGCCAGCAAGTCTGTTATGGCTTCAATACTTTCCACCTCTACCGCCGTGTGGAGCGGAGTATGTGATAATTTTATTTCATTATTACTGCTCGCAGGATTTGTTTCAAGTAGTTGGTGGATTACATTCGCAAACCTAGAAGGAATTCTCAGTTTTATTCATGTTACAGTAAAAAAATAAATAATTCATTTATCGGTATTTATCAATATTGTAATCAATATTTTTTAGTAAAAAAAATCTTATTGACTATAATCGGTTGGTACACGCTAACCGTAGTAGCTGTTGCTATCGAGTCCAACATCAAATGTTAGGTCAATGAATGCCTAATTTGCCCGTTTTTTTTTCTTCCTAACCGAATTTCGGCCATGGCGGCCAATCTCGACCAAGGTGATCAGCCAGCTAATCAGCCAAGTATGCTGGAGATATTATAGTGCACTAGTATGTGCAATACACAGGTGCTCCCTCTGTTCCTTCACTCACATATTCCGGTGAGACGACAATCCGACATGACCGGAGAGAGATCAGATGCAGGACCAACGGCTTTACGAGCTTTCTGGGGCACGGGGGTATCAATCACACCGCTAATTTCCTGATTCAGTTGCGACTGAGTAATTTTTAAGATGAAAAAATCCAGTCACAATTATTTCGGCCCTACCCGGGATTCGAAGCCAGGACCTTAGCACGGTCGTTGTACTCGTAGCGTGTAGAATTACAACTACTCCGCCGAGGCAGTCACACTTGCCGGTTACTACCTACTTCAATATAATATAAAATCTTACTCGTTTGGATTTATTTCTCGGCCGCAGTAATGCATGAAGCCGACCACGTCTAGCGGCGAACGTCCCTTGTCGTCGCGAGCATTCGGGTCCGAGCCTGCAGCGAGCAGGAGTCGCACGCACTCGTCGCGAGCATTCACACTTGCCGCATGTAGCGGAGTCCAGCCCATTAGTATCACCGGGAGCTGCAATATGTAAGTATATTTATGCACTACGATTTGAAGGATACGTATACGATAGTTATCCGTTTATGTATCCGAATTTGTTTATACTAGGTATGGTAGGTTACGACGAATTGGGAACTAGGCGAGAACTAGCATTGGTAACATACTTGTTTAAGTTAATACGTGGCAAGATCGACGACCCCGGTTTGCTTGAAGCGGTGAAGTTTTCCGTGCCTGACAATTACCTAGGTAGGAGGAGACGACCGTGGCTGCTGGTGGTGCCGCGTGGAAGGACCAATTTGCTTAATAAGGCACCTATCACACGCGCCTTGAGCACGCTTAACGATGTTGCAGAAAAAATTTATATATTTTTGTGTACTCTGAGTGATTTCACTAAGATATCTCTATATTTAATTTGTTATAGTACTTAGTTTTTAAACATTGTTAATATAGGTTTAAGGATAATTTTATAGTATAGTATAAGTAAGTAGTATCATAAGAAAATCAACACTACTGTATTAAGGCTACCCTGTAAAAATAGTTGTTAAGTGGCAAATAAAAAAAATAAATACAAATGTTTAATTCCTGAGCACAACAGTTCAGGCTTTTATAAACATTGCCTAATAAAGTCTTGTGGCGTTTAATTTAACCCAATGCAGTATGTGACGCAAAGTATGTCAGTGTTCATTATACGTGCCTGAAAAAGTAACCCCACCACACCTGATGGTAAGTGGAGGGGGGTCCTATATAATGTCGACTGACGAGAGATTAGTCCTCAACAGTCGACACAATTATGCCGGCCCGTTGGAACCGGATATACACAGGCTGATCCCGGAACGCGTCACACTTACATTGGCCTGTATGGCGGGTTTTAACACATTTTACGGTGGTTGGTACCCGCTCGGATATAAAACATGTTCTTACATCTTTTGAGAACCGATGCCTGCCTATGATTTCTTCTAACTCTTCCAAATGCTCGGATGTAACTTCGCCCAACATACAACGTTTATTAGCCAAATCTTGAAATTGACTGTTATTAGCTCTTATTTCTTCTAGCACGTCCTGAGACAACGGATGTTTTATTTTGACCCGTATGTCTGAAACAATAAGATGCCACGTTTATAATATCAATGTTTCCATTATAAAAGTATATTATCCAGCTGGATACAGACCACCTCACACATGGTGTTGTTTTTTTAAAGTACAGACCCTACAGACACCCCAGGGAAACCTGCGAACGGTATACTGGTTCCCCCCGGCTTGGCGACTGCAGGGCCCTGGAGGAAGAGAGGAAGAGGAGAAATAGGGGAGGAAAGAAGGGGAAGGAAGAGGATGTATTAGGATGGAGTAGTCCCTTATAGGAGTCCCTCATAGGCCTCAATGTGTACTTACAACCATGAGGTTTACACACTTAACTCTGTGCCTAGGGCCGTGACAAATGTCCCCCGTGCATGAGCGTGCATTCGGTGTGGAGACTGAGCGCACAACAATTGCCTTGGGGGGTGGGGGGGAGGGTTCACATGGTATTAAAATCCGCCATAGTGCCCCCGTAAGTACCTGTGTTGCGTTCCGGTATCAGCCTGTGTATATCCGGTTCCAACATGCCGGCACAATTGTGTGAACTGCCGAGGGGCAATCATCTCTCGTCAGTCGACATTCTAATGGACCCTACTCCACTTACCATCAGGTACAGTAGTCACTTTGCTGTGCCCGCCTTAAAAATATCTCTATAAGAAGGCATACTCGTATGTCTATGATATATTTCTTGATAAACTACCATTTTATTAATCCACCCTCCACTGGTTCTAACGGGCCTCTATTACTAGAGGATTTATGTTGAATCTCCTACACAGACCTTGTTCGAGTTAACAGGCTTCATATACCTTCAAAATTCTTACGTATGTTGTTTTCCTTGACCGCTACGCGAGCGATAATTGTCGAAGAATATTTAGTAAATCATCACATTATTTGCTTAAAATTTTAGGAATAATATGGGGATATAAATCGAGTATACCTTTAGGGATATCAAGAAGAAGCGCAACCTGGGCGATGTTTCCCTCCCAGGCGGCGAAGTGCAGCGGCGTCCTGCCGAACAGGTCGTAGCACATCAATTTGGCGTGCCGCGCGTGCAGCAGAGACAGCGCCTCGCCACCCGCGAGCGCTGCCAGGTGGCACGCGGAGATGCACCCGTCGTGGCACACCGCGTTGGGATCCGCACCCTGCTCCAGGAGACTGATAAAAGCTTGAAATGAGTCGGATTTTCATAATTAGCGATGTCAAGAGGATGCTTATAGTGATACTGCTTACTATACAGCGCGTAAGATTCTTGAGTATATTGTCGTTTTTATACGTACGCAGTGACTTTACTGGTGGTAAGTCATTTATGTGAGTCCGCCTGGATAGGTATCACCGCAATGTCTATTACTGCCGCTAAGCAAGTGTGTAGTCACTGTTGTGTTCCGGTTTGAAGGACATTGTAGCCAGTGTAACTACTGGACATAATAAGATATAGCATCTCATGTCTCAGTATGGCGAGCGCAGTGAAATACTAAGAAATATTTTGTAATTCAAGATGTTGGATAGTGTTTTTTCTGTTGATTGGCGGTCGTATCGCTTACCATCAGGCGAACGGCAAGCTCGTCTCGTCATTTCAAGCAATAACAAAGTGACTCCACTGCTCTTGGTGGAAAATAGGGAGATGTTCAGGTATTAACTTATGAGAGATGATTCTTTCTAATCGACTGTCCTGGCGGTTTGTGACCAACCATAGTAGTTCTTACAATTCTACTGTGATACTACAATTCTACTGTGATCGCTATCCAGACGGATACAAATATCCTACCAAAAGCTATTTTTAGTATACTATAGCGTATAATAAAGAACTGTTCATTTGTATCAATCAAAGCTAAGTATAGGGAATCTCTGTGAATCGCAATTTACGTTAAATGTATACCGCTTTTGGAGAGCTAAGGGACCGTTCAAGTATTACGTAACGCAATTATTTTAGCTTTTTTAGATCTCTACTGCCTCATGTAACGCGTCGTAACGTTTTCCTGTACGCCCCGCCCCCTCTCCAAAAGTTACGTAACTCTAAAGTGATATTTTTTTCTAATATTCTAATTATGTCACGTGAAGTACGGGAAAGTTGCTAAAATACCTTTGTTATTATTTTAAAATAAAAAAAACAATGTTACATAACGATACGAACCCTGCCGCCCCTGTAACGCATCGTAACGTTTTAGGAGACCCCGCTCCCCTCCAAATTACGTTACGTAATAATTGAACGGTCCCTAAGCTGATGGTATACGAGGAAGGAAGATATCCACGGCTAAATATACTATCTCGATATAGTTGGGTTGCGATGCGACTGCCGAGCAGAGATTCCTGTTTTGAAGAAAAGTAGATGCACTATTGTAGCCTGTGTCCCTTTGGAGATCTTATTAGCGCACGAGTCTTGAGGAGTACTACCTTTGGACTTCTTGATCATCTTTGCGTTTGATAGCGTCAAGAAGTTTGGTATCGAGTCCTCTTTGAAACCTCTCATTACGTTTGTTGCTTTCCAGCGTTGAGTTCTTTGCCAACCCAGGATCTTGAGTGTGGCCATCACAATGGACTTGGACTTGTACTTCAACTTTGGAAGGAGATCTATGGAAAAAAAATTATAAACTGTTAGGTACTTAACTCGAAATTCTAGCTGTAATTTGTGTACGGGAGCGAAAGTGCCTCGTCAGGTGCTGTAGCCGCAGGGGCGTAGCTTCCGCCGTATCAGCTTTATCACTGATACGGGGCCTCTGAGCTTGAGGGCCTCTTGGCAAATACATACATTAAACTAACCGGGCGCTCAAATGATCGCACTGCTCTGAAGGACCTAGTATGACAAGCTACGCCACAGCATAGCCGAGATGACTCTCTACTAGTGTCTGACCGAAATTGGTTTTTACAACCGAAACCGAATTTCAGTCGGATACTACTTTCTACAATCGTTATCATTAACGTTATATATAGGAATGGCATCTCCTAGCGACAGGCTTGTCGTATGGAAATACACCATTATTAACTACGATTGTCGAAGAGGATCTTGGCAAACATTTTCAAACATTTTCATAAATTACCTCATTTATAATATTAAGTTTAGTTTTAATAGTAAATACTATTTATAGTTATTGATAAAAGTATTATATATGTATATTAAATCACAATATTGTTTATTTCCTAGTTTTACCTCCTATGAATAATTCTGATATGTATCCTACTAATACAATAAATGCGAAAGTTTGTGAGGATGTATTTATGAATGTTTGTTCCTCTTTTATGAAAAAATTACTAAACGGATTATTAGTAATATTGGGTATACATCAGAATAACATATAGGCTACAATTTATAATGATTTTGTGTAATTTGGTCATAATATAACGATACGTATCAAGTAAGTCGGAAAAAAAATTGCTATCTTGGCGTACGCTGCCTAAACCGTTGGAGTTAGACAAAAATCACGTACCGTAGAATTGTTTGTCTTAAGTAGTTCTAAATAAAAGTTTGCGACAGAATATATCTACCTTTTATGTGGAAGCTACTACGACCGAAATAATGAGCCATAAATTACTTATATTCCGGAAAACTTCTTTACGCGGGGAAAACCGCGAGCAAAAGCTAGTTTTATTAATACAAGGAAAACAAACTGCAACATATATGTATAAAGTACTCTAAATTGACACATTTAATAATATATGCAATTGTAAGCAGACGAGTTGAGTAATCAGGCTGCACCTCTGCCGCTACTTCGACAATAAACGCGGGAAACAACTTGCATGCATGTTTACGTTTTCCTATTCATGATGCATGTGAGTAAAACCGTGCGTGCCCCTTACGTAGGACTGTCATCTCCTAAATTGTCGACATGGCAAAAATCCTGGACATTTTGGTGAAACATGGAATTTTCCCCGGGCTCCTCTGAAAAAATATATTTTGCAACAAAAAAAATTGATATAATTTTTATTCTTATACATGCGGGTTATTATGAATAATTTTTTAACTACAATTTAATATATTTATCGCTTATCTATAAGAAGAAATGGATTTTCTCTGATGACCTTCAAACTAGGTTGAATCTGGGGAATTTCGGAAGGATGGCAGCCCTACCCTTACGTAATAGAAATGCAGCTATTTGGATAAACATGCGGTACCCTCACCAGTTTAGCATTGTGTGACTTACCCCGTTTCGCACTGACTACTAGAAATCGAGTTAAGATTATCCTTTCCACTTGTTATCACCTCTTCAAGCTCCAACGACACATCTTCGTGTTGTAGCAAATTATTTTCTGAAAATAAATAAACAAAATTTAATTTCACACACACACCTGCGACAATGACTGAACCTGCGGACATTCGTCGCGGCAGTCCGTTCCACAACCAACTAGGCAATCGCCGCTTTATAACAAGTTTGAGTAAACAATAAGTTAGAAATTAAAGAATTGTAATGTTTGTTAAGGATTTGCCATTATACTCAACATAAAAAGAATTATATGTTTGATTAGAAGTTGAATCTTTTACTACGGCACCTGTCCTAACACCGTACAGTCCATTGAAAAGTTACATTTCGATGGACTAGTAGGACAACGCAGTTATAACAAACTTTAATTTCGCTTTTACCACATGCGAGGTAATGAATACATATTAGATGGCCGTTTAAGTCTTGCGAAATTAAATTTAATTAATTGACTGCTTCAGTGGCGTAGTTGTACTGCATGCGCGGTACGACAGCGCTATGAGGTCCTGAGTTCGAATCCCGGTTCGGGCAAAGTGATATTTGGGTATTTTCGCTTAGTATCAGCTCGGAGTCAGGAATTTGTGCCGATATGGCGATAGGCTTGCCCCCTATCACATCATGGGACGGAACACATTTGGCGAAAAGTGGGTGCCATGGATGCGCCTCTGCATACACCTTCGAGGATAAATGCGTGATGTTGTGTGTGTGTGTAATATTCTAAAAAAGTAATTCGAAGCTAATTCTATAATATAAAAAACGATCGCTGAATGTCTTGCCAAGTGCAAATCTCGAGATCAGCTGAACCGATTTCGCTAATTCTTTTTCTATAATATTCCTTAAAGTACGGAGATGGTTTTTACGGAGAGAAAAAATTAAAAAGAATGCCTGAAAAAGTCTATATACAACACTTTTCTATATTCCTATACAAAATATTCGTAATAATACTTAAAAGTTAAATTGAACTTTAACACCATACCATAAAGTTTAATTGTTAGTGGAGGGGTTGCGGGAAGGCAAAACAATTGAGTGACGTTAGTATCGTATAAATATTAATGTCAATATGTTGACTGTTAGGCGATACGAAGTTCGTCGGGTCAGCTAGTATATGTATAATACTAGCGAACCGCCCCGGCTTCGCACGGGTGCAATGCTGATACTAAATACACTACAGAAAAACTGTGAACGTTGTATATAAAAACATAGCGGCCCGCTCTGGCTTCGCACGGGTATAACATAACAAAATAACAGTATTTCTCCACTATTTATAGGATGTTTTTATACATACAAACCTTCCTCTTGAATCACTCTATCTATTAAAAAAAACCGCATCTAAATCCGTTGCGAAGTTTTAAAGATCTAAGCATACAAAGGGACAGAGAAAGCGACTTTGTTGTATACTATGTAGTGATTACCATACCTGACGATTCCTCTTCATCCTCTCCTCGTTTGCATTTAAGCATATTAAACAACGTTAACTTATGCATGATTTTAACAAGTTCCTCTTCATAAATAGAGCCCTGTTTTCCTTATGGCGTATGATCCAATAAATTATAACTTCGTGACAGATAAAATGAAATATACAATAATATATTTTGATCTAGTATTTATACTATTGTTACTTGCTAGGGTTCTCAACAGATAATGTAAATACCAATAGTACTTACAAAACAACACTTTACTAACTACGGAAACACTTAATAAACACACTCACACAAACAAAAACACAAACACAACAGCACGTGAATTAACACTGCAATACTCAAGTACTCAAATACAATACACAGCATTCGCTTCAATATCGCTTGTAGTTATCGTTCTCGATTGCGTCTTATACATCACTGACTTGCACACGGCCGCGTGCATTCCTTGTATCGGAGCTACTTTTATTTAGTAAGAGTAAAATTGCATAAAAAACCTTAGTCTAAATGACATCTAAATTTATATTAACTTACATCTAGACCTAAATATTTAAATTCATAATTAAAAAACTATCGCCTCTATTCATAAACGTTATTTATCTAAGGACGGAGTATTCCTGTGATAACGAGTCTGTTTCTCAGCTTTGTTTATCTGACAGCTTGCTGTTTGTTCAGCTTTGTTGATCTGACAGCCAATTAGATTAAAGTTGTATCTCAATATTAGCCAATCACAACGGCTCTATGTCTACGCACTGTGAAGGCTGCCATGCCGTCAGCACTGAGAAACAGACTTGTTATCACAGCAATGCTCTGTCCTTAGATAAATAACGTTTATGAATAAGGTATATGTACAAAACTTAATACGTAACAATAATAATCAAAGTATAATATTTCAATTAATGGTGTAATATTATTTGTAACCTCGAATTGTATAATTGTATAAATTAATAAGCGTCAACAAACGGCCGAACGGGTCAACGGAATTTTTATATTAAATAGCTAGCGCATGACATAGTACCCCAACCGGTTAGGCTGAGCGGTAGCTGAGGGTGGCCGAATGTTCGCGTTCGGGCGCCGTTTGGCCTTCGAGCCTGACGGTCTACTTCGAAAAACGAAATCCGTAGTTTCGGATGACGGATCGCACGTTTTGTTACTGCGAAGTGTTACGGATTCGATCCGTTCATTGCAATATTTCAGTCATGGAATTTGTAAGAACTTATAATTATACTTTTTAAAACCATCTGCGAGAATAAAGTTTAACTGATTTCTTAAAAAAACCGGCCAAGTGCGAGTCGCGCACCGAGGGTTGCGTACAAACCTGTAGGTAAGTAAATCCTCATCGTGACAATCGAGTCATAGTTATGGTATTTTTATTGCAAAATGAAATCCTTAACATTACAATACGGAAAGCTGGAGGAGCATAAATTAAAGATATAGCTCTAAAAATTAAGGTTTTCGGAATTTTTCCTTTATATGTGCTATAAAACCTTGCTTCATGCCAAGTTTCGAGATTCCAGGACTGGAAGTACCCTTTAGGTTTTGATTCCCTTGCGAGTAGTTGTGAGTTTGAAAATATGCGGCTTAAATTGCTGTTTCTTTTGATTGCGTTGACATAGAAGTTTGATTTTGTTACAGCTTAAAGGTATTATAGATCTGAGTATTTGATGTAAATTTCAGCTTAATATCTCTACGCATTTCTGAGAAAAAGGGTCTTGACAGACGGACGGACAGACTGACAACAAAGTCATCCTAAGAGTTCCGTTTTTCCTTTTGTGGTACGGAACCCTAAAAATGCCATAGGCTATTCTGGGAAAATATACAGTGGCACTTTTATTCTGGTAATTTTTTTACATGAGCAAAGCCGCGGGCAACAATTAGTTTAAAAATCACTAATCCTTTACCATTAACTTTAAATGTAAACATAGATAAATATCGAGAAACCCTGATGAACCAACTTTAGATACCGGCCTAGGGATAAAACGAGATGGTCACGTTTGGAGTTACAGTGACAATCGAGATCTAGGCGGTCACGGATCAGTTTTGGTAGATTACTGTCTTCATAAAATTAAGAAGAGATAACAGGTAATACATTGTTGGATGAGAAATATTTGATATACGTAGTCCATAGTTCGAAGTGGAACGGACTGCCGAGACGAATGTCTGTAGCTCCAAAACCTAGGGGCTCTCTGGCTTTTCTAAAGTTAAGTGTATATTCTTAGTGAATTACGGCTTGCTTTAACGGTGAAGGAAAACATCGTGAGGTAACCTGCATACCTGAGTTTTCTATAGGAGTTTCAAGAGTACGTGTATGCTACACTAGGCTAGTGTGGTGAACTAACGCCTTATCCCTCTAAGTAGTAGAGGAGGCCCGTGCCCAGCATTGGGTCAGCAATGGCGAAGCGTCCATACGACCCATACGGCTAATCTTCTAGATTTATTTACGTTTGTCTTTTATTCTGTTAACTTAGCCACGATATGTTAACTAAATATTTTTTTTGCCTCGGGTTACCTTTTGAAAAAATTTACTCTTCGCCACTGTGAGACATTATATAATACAGGGCTGATATTTCACATTACTATGATATAAGAATCTCGGTTCTACACTTCCAACATTCAATTAAAATACGGTCGATTTTCGCCTATTTGGTGTAAGGCGGCCACTATTAATTATACAGTTTTGTACACTTTAACATACAATCTTGCCTCTTCAGCTATCTGTGAATGAAAATGAAAATCTCAACCAACCTGTTAAAGGATACTCGTGATGAATGGTTAGCCAAGACTGTAAGAAAGGATATTTAAGAAATAATTAGTGATTATGAATTGGATAAAAAAATATTTAAATGATTTTTATAGACCGTTAATTAAACTCGGTGGCGTAGTTGTAATTGTACACGGTACGAGAACGTCTACCGCGCTGAGTCCTAGGTTTGAATCCTGGGTCGAGCTAAAACAAATACAACTGGGATTTTGCGTTTAAAAAAAAAAAACTCAGTCGCAGCTCTGTGTCAGGAAATTGACGTTGGTCCTGCGCCTGATCTCTCTTCGGTTATGTCGGACTGCCGTCTCACAGGACTATGAAAGTGAAAGAACAGAGAGAGATGTATATTGCGCACACACTTGTGCACTATAGTTTCGCGTACCTGGCTGATATCCATTGAGACTGGCCGCCGAGGCCGAAATTTGGTTAGGAAGTAATCAATCATGACGATAAACTTGCTATGACATAATGGGACGGAATACAGTTACAAATTGATTTGAATCGAAATATTCTTTATCTGCATACTTACGTGGGCCACTGTGGCGGGTTTTAACACCTTGTGTACGATGGTCGCTATCTGGGCGGATATAAAATATATCCTACCACTAGCAAATTGAAGTAACAAAATTGGGACTACTTACATAAAATTTTCGCTTTACTTTGATAAAAAATCGAGATTTTGCAAGTCACGACCCAAGTCTAGTAATTATTTAATATGCTTAATTTGTTTACAGAGTGCTACAATAAATACGGTAAATCCTATAATAGATAGAATAATGGAAGACGAGTCCGTGGAGGGCGTTATTATGACTAATAAAGAAGGTATTATACATTATGATTATTTAGCTTAACTAGCAATTTCAATTAGGCGCCGACTCCAAAATTGGTAACCAGTATATAGTTTGTGGCGGCACAATACATATCACCGCCATCTATTCGACTTCAATGGAACTACGAGAAGACCGATATGGCATAGACATAATTGTGATAATACATACTAATCACGTTAGATGGCGACAGACGATACTGGCTAGCGATAGCAGAATTTGCACGACGCGCAGTATATATACCTTTCCGAATAGGAACCGTCGGTGGGGCCGCGGCCGGTAAGGCGCAACCTCTGCCTGATTGGAGATCTTCCCCTTCCATAGAGGAACGCAACCATCTGTTCTTCTACAGCGGCGGCAAAACCATAAGCCGCTTAAAGCCTATGATAAATTGTTTTTTAGTGGTTTTTAAAGGCGGTATTATTTTTTTGTATGATATTAGTAAAAAGCAGAATTACTTTTCAGGTGCTCCAATATTAACAAACGTTAGTCTAACTACAGCCACGAATTATGGATTATCGTTCAATAGATATGGAAACATGGCGCAGAACTATATTAAAGAATTGGTTTGTTATTTAAATCTTAATACCTAGTAGTTTAGTTGATTTTTGTATTTTTCTTTTTTGAACTGGATACACAGAATGAATGTATGTACCTTTTGACGTAGAAAATGGATCGAACCATACTGAGTTTTATCATAATTGTCGACCTAAGGAAGGTAATTGGAGGGAGGTGGTGTTCTTTAAACCCCCATATATTCGGTCACTCACGATACAATACTAGTTAATTTCTGTTTTGACAGTATCAGTCAAATAAATTGTTCTTTTGTCGAAAGTATAACGTTTGTGTTGTGGTTACTCTTATGGATCTTACTTTAGCGATGTTTATGTTGTGACAATTCTTATGGATTTTATTTTAGCGAAGTTTATGTTGTGACAACTTTTATGGCCTTTGCTATAGCGAAGTTTGAGTTGTGACAAGTCTTATAGCCCTCACTTACGCGATGTTTGTGTTGTGACAACTCTCATGGCCTTTACTTTAACAACGTTTGTTTTGTGACAACTTGTGACTTTTACTTTAACGAAGTATGTGTTGCGACAATTCTCATGGCCCTTAATTTACCGAATTCATGTTGTGGCAATTCTTATGGCTTTAATTTAATCGCTTTTACAGTTAATGTTCATACAAACTGGTTGTAGCTCTGTATTTTTCAGGATCCGTTCGACGCGGTTATAGTGATGCGAATAAATACTAAGAAAATAGAGATCATGGTGGCACCGGATCCTGAGTTCAACATCATAGTTATACAACACGCTCGCCACAAAACAAAACTCATTGATAAGAATATTAAAAATAAATAATTTTACAAGAATGTACTTTTATATTTTACAGTCTAGCAGGTAATGGAACGGTCCGCCGAGATGATTGTTTGCAAGTTTAAAACCAAGGCATTTCTGACTGTTCGAAGTTACGTGTGTATTGTTTTTCAAATTATTTTTCGCTTTAACGATGCTAGGAAACCTCCATATCTGAGAATTATCCATAAATTCGAGGGTGTCCAGGGTTCGCCAACGTACACTATGAATACATGTTAAAATGTGGGGTAATAATACGAAGCTAGGGTAGTAAAAGTGGGGTAGGAATAGGACTCCAGAAATTTTCATACGGATTTCGATGATAGAAATGTATCTATACCTATTAATCTGCACTAGGTCAGTGTGGTAGCTGCCTAGATATTTAAAATCGAAACAGTATTATTAGAATAAGAAACATTTATCATATACGCCATCTATTAGTAGAAGTTAGTACCAGTAGAGTATGTAATATAAAATTTACTTTTCACGATGGCGCGAATAGATGACGCTGTAATAAACATGTACATGGCTTGAGTTCTGATGTTCTTTGCAATAAGTTTACTTTAGCCCTATCTAGATGGCGTATTTTAAACTCGTTGAACACTGTCGAGAAAGAGTTGGTATACTGAGTGATTGATATACAATTATAATTAAAGAATTAGTACAGAAATATAAATGTGCACACATGAAAACGCCAATGATCCGCATAAAGGCATAGCCTGACTAGCAAAATAAATAAGCTTGTTTATATTGGCTTTTTCGTAAGTTACCGTTGTCAGTACTAGAAATTAGTTTCATATTTCACCGCAACATGGCAACGACTCTTAGTTTCTGTTATATAAACTACGCCGACTGCAAACGACATAGAGACTTAAATTCAGTAACAACCTTTATTTCCAGACACCACGCGGCAGATGTTTGCGAGGTTTGCTTACATGCCATCATCATGCAAACATCACTTTTTGTGATGTATGTCTTTATTTCGAATTAATTAAACAGGGGAGAAACTATGACCTTCTTTTCAGACTTTTATTTCGTCTAATGATCTGACACGGATCTGCTGTTATAAAAAACACGGATGATGCAAAATGAAAAATTTTCACAGATATTTTTGTCTAAAATAGTTTGTTAATCTTGGCTGAAGCAAAGGAACAAATAAATCAGCCTCAGTGAAACTGTATACAGTAGAGTATTTCTTAAAATAAATGTAATCTGTAAAAATAGACTTGTAATCTACTGTAAATCGTCGTCTAAAGGATTTCATTTTTTTATATACCTCCGCACTAAAATGTTATTAAGAACATCTTAAACAACTCGAGCGTCCTTCAATAGGCTATCAGACGCCATGTTCTGATCTTTAACGGTTCATTTCGCATCGGAATTTGTAATATCATGTGGCTTGGTATTTACCTGGACACCGAGGCATTTTAATATACTGCAGGAATAGCTGAATGCATTTTCTTTTCGCACAATTGAGCGATCAGGCTAGGAGATTGCTATGAGCGGAAATATATATGGGATTGCTATGTTATAAGACCGAACAAAATTACAGTTTGTTTTCATGTTACCATTCATATTACATTAACATTAGTGCATTGTATTTAATGGTAACAAAGTCTTCGTTGCAGGACATTGTAGTTAGTAAAATACATACTTATAAATTTTACTTCGTTGTAGTTTGTAAAATACAAATAAATGTTACTTGATGTTTCAAAGACAGGCCGTTGACAATTGGAGAAGTACAGCCCCAAAACAACGCGACTTGTAAGTCGGTGTTGTTTGATTTTGAGGTTTGTGATTGGTCGAGAGACCGATGCGTCGGTCACGTGTTCGTTTCTCAACCAATTAGAATAAAACGACGCGGAGCAAAGCCATGTTTTTTTTGCTACATTCTATGCTCACTGTTGTTTTAAGCATGCGTAAATATACGTCGAGGTAGTTCTAGTAACAAATGGAGATATTGGCTCGATGGTCTACGGAATTATTTCAACAGCAGGGCTTCTTACGACGTAAGAAGATATCCAACAATCCTGATGTACTTTTTTAGGTCAAAACTGCTGTTTTGAGTTCTATATGATTCAGTGGCGAAAGATGAAATTTGCGAAAGGGGACCCGAGATAACATATAAGTACTAATATGCATAAATGCTGTCTGCAATCCGTTCTAATGATAGATTCTACATAAATCCTACTTAAAGAGAAGTCGGCAAGAATTGGGTTATATAGAACCTCCGATATGTTTATAGGCGCTTTTATTGCTTACGACAAGGCCAGCGGCTTACTCGTTTTCTAATTCAGATGTAAGTATATAAGGCGAGTTTGAAAAATCTTATCCGGCAAGTCTGTTTGATCAGAAAAATAGTTTCTTGAGGGATAATGCTAATGCATCACTTGGTAATGCTGGACTCGTATCAATCGTTCTACGAGCTGTACGAGCATACGATGAATTTTAAAACTGGAAATTTTTTCGCTAAGCGTGTATTTTTGTGGATATGGTGATTCCGTATGTCACACTTATATTTCACATATAATATCACGCATTCATCCCCAAAGGGGTATGTAGAGGCGCTTCCGGGGCATTCACTTTTCGCCAAGTTAGTTCCGTCCCATAATGTGATAGGGGGCGAGCTTATCGACACTTATATTAACTACGAGCTTTTGCCCGAGGCTCCACGCATTTAAAAGTTTTCCTGGGATACATATTCTATGGCACTCAGGAGTAATATAGCTTCCTATTAGTGAAAGAATTTTCAAAATCGGTTCAGTAGTCTCAGACATTAGGTTACACAAACCTACAAACGTTTCCTTTTTGTAATATTAGTATAGATATAATTAATGTACGTACGTAGTATGTATGTTCAGTACCCAAAATGGCTGGAACAATTTCAATTTATTTATTTTGGCAATATTGAGTTTTCAGATTAGGTAAGCGGTGATCCTGCGAAGTTTTGACGCCAACACACCACCAGTAATCTGGCTAAATAGGGATTTGAGCACTAACTTCGCTATCCGGTGCGAAGCTGAAGCGCTAGGTTTAAATAAAATAAAAATCTTTTCGGATAATAATCTTAGTTTTAAATAAAATGTAATTGTATGTGTTTTGGTATTTCAAAGTGTAAACTAGCTGTAAATAAGTTCAGTAGAAACCAGTTATAATGACTCCGGTTATAGCGACGCATCGTTTATAACGACTAAATAGTAAGGTCTCTTTAAATAAATGCATATAAAAGCGTACCGATCATAACGTCTATCGGATATAGCGTCAGTTCGGTGATCCCTTCGATGTCGCTATAAGCGGTTTTTTTTCTTACTTTGAATGACGAGACGAGCTTGCCGTTCGCCTGATGGTAAGCGACTGCCCATACATAGTAGAAACACCATCCAAAACCTTGAATTACGAAGTATTGTTTGGTATTCCACTGCACTCGCCATACTGAGACATGAGATGTTACGTCTTATTATGTCCAGTAGTTACATTGGCTACAATATCCTTCAAACCGGAACACAACAGTGACTACTACTGCTTAGTGGCAGAAATAGACATTGCAGTGGTACCTACTCAGGCGAACTCTCACATATGAGAGACCTATCACCACCTGTTTCCCGCATTGAAGAAAAAATATCTAACAAAGTTTTCAGGTTAACTCAACGGTACCCAAAAATAAGCCCTCATGTTCAGTGCTGAGCTAATATTTTATTTAAAAGCCGAGAAAATATTAGGGCAGCACTACTCAACATTCAGCCAGCACGACATTTTCAACGGAACGATAAACATTTTAACAGGATTAAATCTTA
Organism: Manduca sexta; assembly: GCF_014839805.1. NCBI lineage: Eukaryota > Metazoa > Arthropoda > Insecta > Lepidoptera > Sphingidae > Manduca > Manduca sexta. The sequence goes on along the minus strand of NC_051118.1, from coordinate 2,881,711 downwards.
AGTCGTGTCGTTTAAATTCTTTGTAAAACAGCTTCTGCGGTGTAGTGGCTTTCTAACTAAATATAAAAGTTCTCGTCATTTACTTTTGATATTATATTTTTAATATTTTGCCTTGCAAAGGACAAAAGAAGATGTGCTGAGCTGACTGCCAATCTTCACTAGTTGGAGTCACTACAAGAAGAATTATATTTTATTTATTGAATATGTTTGGCTAGCGGCTTTGTTCATCTAGATTTCTGAGAAATATGAAAAAGGCTTGCAATACCACATCATGGGATATAAATGACAAGAAATAGGAGTATTAGTTCCACTTCTGCCTACCTCGGGGATGAAGGTGTGAGTTTTTTCAAGGCAAAGTGATCCCACTGACCTGATGGTAAGTGGAGTGGGGTCCAATAGAATATCGACTGACTATAGTTGATTACCCCTCGATAGTCGACATAATTATGCCGGCCTGTTAGAACTAGATATACGTAGGCTGATCCCGGAATGCGACACACTTACATGGGCTACAACGGGTTTTAATACCGTGTATAGAGGTCGCTATCCGGGCGGATATAAAATATATCCTACCACCAGCAAAATAGAGGCACTAGGGTACTGAACTCATGAGTTTCACAGCAAAAGTAGATTAAACGATACGGCACAATAAACTCATTGTTTAACTAACAATACGATGATTAGATAACAATTGTTAATATAACTTAACGCGAAGTAAATTGTGTTCAATAACTAAAACTTTAATGTGTTGTGTTTAATATAGATACTAATTTATATCAGTAACAATTCGTCGTGGTTTAGTAGGTGTGTTTTAGACTAGAATCGAAAGATCTAGGTTTAATTTCGAGGTTGGGTAAGATTTTGTGGCGTTATGGAACGGCTTTGAACCTAAGGCGTTTTTATTTTAAAAAACATTTTACGTCGTTAAAATTTTATTAAAATCTAATATTTTAATTATTCCTAATATAAAATAATTTGTTCCGAAAACCAAATATGAGTTAATAATTTTGAGATTCAACATTATATCTGAAAGATAATCAAAGGTTCCGTATCTGTCTTCGTAAACGTTTCTTTTAAAGGTGTAATAATTTATTCGTGTGTTGGTAGTAAAGCCAAGAGAAAAGGAAATTCAAAATTCGAACACATTTGTCACCAACTGAAACGTTTCTTCCCGCCATATTTTACGGTCCGCCGCGCCCTCATACGGATGGACACGAAATTCATCGCCGGTGCAACAATGGCTGGATTCCCAGTTGAAATTATATCTGTAATTATGTGTTGGATGTCATAGTAAATTACAAAATGATATAAATCAATTGATTATAGAACCTTGCTTGTTTATGATCAAGCAAAGGCGTGCATTGATGGAGCGCAGGAGAAACTCATAACTTCGTTTGGGTGATGTGAGTACTTTATATTTTTACCGTGTGACGGTTGCCAAACGTTGAAATTCCTATCTACTATTGCGGTATACTTAGGTCTTCGACTGCTATATTCTTAATAAAACATTACCATCCTTCGCGCTGTCGGGTAAATAGGTAATAAATTCTAGGACTTGTTCAATAAACCGGCCTAAGTTAGAACAGATTTCAAGTTATCTAACTCTGATCTTAATAATTCATGAATACTAAAATAAGTTTTGTTTGATCTAAGGGCCCTTTACATTGACGCAATAGTTCAATAATTCAGACCATTCTTTTTGGTGGGAAATGAAATGGCTGCATGTTATATAATTTTTTCTTCTTTTATTATTAAAGTTTATATTTGGTCATTATACTTGACTTCTCATAGTTAACATTTTTTCTTTAATTACGTTCCATGCGGATTCGGCTAAGGTGAAACACCATACTGCCAAGTCATATTTAAAAATAATGATTAAAATAGATCTCAGAAAATAGATATTAAATCCCGCCATTTTGTATAGGTAAAGGAAACAACCAATGTGCCAGCACCTTACAACCTAATAAAACATTAAAAGTGTTCGTGTCGCGTTCCTGAAAATTTTGATCCCGATTTTATGTACGGTAGGTACAATGTGCTAATATTTTATGAGGCCGGACCGAGGCTCTGTCTTGATGCATTTTAAAACAAAGTCCGTTGTCGGACCGGCGGAATGAATAATATATAGCGAAGTACTAGATGTCATCGGCGATACTGTGGTAATGAAGATTAAAATTTAATTTCGTCTGTGTTTGTGCTGATTACTTACTTGTTTTTGGTATTATTTCTGTTTGTAAAAAGCAAATGAAATTATACTTTACAGCTAATTGTTTGTTTCTTAATATTTGCAAGCGTCGGCAGCCTGTAATTAAGATAGGCAGCAATTTAGTACTTATTAATTTACATAATAGCTAAAAATAATATCTATAGTATACCTACCTATGACTTGTTGGCTTCCAATAATAAATGAAATGCAATGAACTGCTGCAATGCAGTTAATGTATCTATAGAATAAAATACTCGTCCAATGTTAAGTAAGTAGGAATATACCTATTACATAGCGACAAAGCAGATTGAAAAACTCCACGTTTATTAAAAAAAAAATATTGTAAAAAAGACGTAAAATGATTTTAAATCTAAAACTATTTTCGACGCGGATTCCTTAGATAAATGCATGCAAACACCATAAGCAAATACGCCGGCAATTCATGTGGTTAAGTTGAAAGCTCAAAGTTATAAATACCGCAAAATATTTCTAAATGTTTTACGCGAGCCGAACTACGGTAACAGGGCAATCAAAGTTTCCTATAATATGTGCAAAAACACAGGTATTCCATCATCCGACCGCTTTTGTTTTTACTGTAACTATGAAAACATACGGAAGTGTATTGCGGATGGGCCCGCTCCTAAAAAAGTTTGAGGTTAGGAATTACACATACACATTATTACGCATTAATAAGCAGAGGCGCAACCAAGGTACCCACTTTTCACCAAGTGTGTTCCGTCCCATGATGTGATAGTGAGCGAGTCTATCGCCATATTAGGCAGCCTGTAAATATGATGGTGACTTCTTCATGAATTGGGAAATTAAAATTAACAACTAAAGTAAAAACGATAAGAGTTGCCAAACACCTCGAAACTTAGATATAGGTAAAAACAAGAGTGTTACTGCGATTGAAAATTATGACTGGAGTTAAAACTTATTACTCTTAATATTAAAACACACGGGGGTGCGTTGTGGCCGGGCCTGCTCCTTCCAATTCCATTTACAAAAACTTTTTTGATATTGATACCTTAAAAGTATTTAAAAGAATGCTCTAATCATAATTTCGCCATTGATACATATTATACCACTGCTGAGTATGATCCTCTTCTACTACT